>NC_091217.1:14803724-14936224 GCF_040958095.1 Procambarus clarkii | reverse complement strand
GATTTGATAAAATGCTATGCCCAAGATTACCATCCGAGTGCCGGCGGGGAAGTGGTTCATATAGCCCCGGCTATCACTTCCTTTTGTCCGGTCGTGATGGTCAAGCGGATTAAGGCGTCCCTGTACTTACCAGTTGTGGGAGTATGGGTTCGAGTCACTTCTGGGGTGTGAGTTTTCAGTTATATATATATATATATATATATATATATATATATATATATATATATATATATATATATATATATATATATATATATATATTAGTATATTTTGGTAGCAGTCTTTCATGTAGACATATATTATTAAATATGACCGAAAAAGTAAGATTAATAATTCTAACACGAATTTTCTCAATCTTTCGTACATTTCTTTTCACTGTTGGTGGTAATTCAAAAATCAATTCTCCAAAATTCATTTTTATTTCTAGTCTGACGCGACACTTGAGCGCGTTTCGTAAAACTTATTACATTTTCAAAGACTTTAGTTTACACATACACAACTGAATAGAACTTACACATCTCCGATTTGTTTATATCTACATTTGAGTGAGGTGGATAGGGTGAGGTGGTATTAATAGGGTATTAAATTCATCAACACAAGAGAGAACACGAAACAATGGGTATTGAATAGAAGTGATTGTAGAAAGCCTATTGGTCCATATTTCTTGATGCTTCTATGTTGGTGCGGAGTCTTGAAGTGGGTAGAATATAGTTGTGCATTAATTGGCTGTTGATTGCTGGTGTTGACTTCTTAATGTGTAGTGCCTCGCAAACGTCAAGTCGCCTGCTATCGCTGTATCTATCGATGATTTCTGTGTTGTTTACTAGGATTTCTCTGGCGATGGTTTGGTTGTGGGAAGAGATTATATGTTCCTTAATGGAGCCCTGTTGCTTATGCATCGTTAAACGCCTAGAAAGAGATGTTGTTGTCTTGCCTATATACTGGGTTTTTTGGAGCTTACAGTCCCCAAGAGGGCATTTGAAAGCATAGACGACGTTGGTCTCTTTTAAAGCGATCTGCTTTGTGTCTGGAGAGTTTCTCATGAGTAGGCTGGACGTTTTTCTGGTTTTATAGTAAATCGTCAGTTGTATCCTCTGATTTTTGTCTGTAGGGATAACGTTTCTATTAACAATATCTTTCAGGACCCTTTCCTCCGTTTTATGAGCTGTGGAAAAGAAGTTCCTGTAAAATAGTCTAATAGGGGGTACAGGTGTTGTGTTAGTTGTCTCTTCAGAGGTTGCATAGCGTTTCACCTTCCTTCTTATGATGTCTTCAACGAAACCATTGGAGAAGCCGTTGTTTCGGCTACTACTTTCTCACATAGGTGAGAAAGTAGTCACCACCACCCTCTTCACCTTTGTCCCTCCGCCACACACACACACACACACACACACACACACACACACACACACACACACACACACACACACACACACACACACACACACACACACACACACACACACACACACACACACACACACACACACACACACACACACACACACACACAAACGAATTGAACAAAAGGGCGTGGAGGAACTTCCGGAATAACAGAACACCAGAAAGTAGAGAGAGAGATACCAGAGAACCAGGAATGAGTATGTTAGTGTGAAAAGAGAAGCAGAGAAAAATTATGAAAATGATATAGCAAGCAAAGCCAAGAGAGACACGAGAGAGACGTGATGATGGAGACAACACGCATCAGAGGAGACACTCCCTCCCCTTTCATCCAATACCCTCTCTGTCCCCGCCCCCCCCCCCCTTCACTTTCCACCCCCTCCCACACCCCTCACTCCAGTATCTTATGAGACCTCGTTACTCACCCCACAAATCCTTACGCCCATGGAATAGCTTCCCCCATCAGCAGAACGCTCACCAAGAAGGAAACATGAGAAGGGACAGAAGAAAGTGAGTCTCAAGACAATGTACACTAACATAGATGGGATTACAAGTAACACAAATGAACTTGGAGAATGGGTACTTGAAGAGAAACCAGACATAATAGCACTGACAGAAACAAAGCTAACGAAAATCATAACAAATGCAGTGTTTCCACAGGACTACTGTGTTGTGAGGAAAGAGAGAGAAGGAAGATGTGGTGGGCTGTTAAGGTTTCAGTGACTACATAACAGGTACCATAGCAACTGGAGGACAAAAAATTATAGTCACAGTCATATATAACCCACCACCAAATGACAGAAGACCCAGACAGAAATATGATAGAAACACCATGGCCTCCATTAACATAATAGAGAGAGCAGCTTCTCTCGCTAGCAGGAATGGATCTGTAATACTAATCATGGGGGACTTTAACCACGGGAAGATAGCTTGGGAGAACAGAGACCCACATGGAGGACCAAATACATGGAAAGCTAAGCTGCTGGACGTGGCAACAAGAAACTTTCTAAGCCAACACATCAGGGACCGGCAAGAATGAGAGGGAAAGATGAACCAACCATGCTTGATCTGATATTTAACCTAAATGTGTGGGGTATAAGGGAAGTTAAGTTGGAAGCAGGCTTGGGAATTAGTGATCACAGTGTATTGATCCTTGAGTACTTGGTAGAGCTAGAACTTATCTCCCCAAAAACAGAACTAGGAAACAAAAGGCTCAACCCCTGCAAGCACACATTGGTGAGTACAAATAGGTGAGTACACACACACACACACACACACACACACCTTCAGTCTCGTAGGGGCTTCGTAGCCTGGTGGATAGCGCGCAGGACTCGTAATTCTGTGGCGCGGGTTCGATTCCCGCACGAGGCAGAAACAAATGGGCAAAGTTTCTTTCACCCTAAGTGCCCCTGTTACCTAGCAGTAAATAGGTACCTGGGAGTTAGTCAGATGTCACGGGCTGCTTCCTGGTGTGTGTGTGTGTGTGTGGTGTGGGGAAAAAAAAAAGTAGTTAGTAAACAGTTGATTGACAGTTGAGAGGCGGGCCGAAAGAGCAAAGCTCAACCCCCGCAAAAACACAACTAGTAAACACACACACACATACACACACACTCAGGAAGCAGCCCGTAACAGATGTCTAACTCCCAGGTACCTTTTTACTGCTAGGTAAAAGAACCATCAGGGTGAAAGAAACTCTGCCATTTATTTTCCACCATCGCCGGGGGATCGAACCCCAGTCCCCTGAGTGCTGTCCACTCAGCCACCAGTCGCCCTGAATCTACCTTGTGTGTCTGTGTGTTAGTGTGAATGTGACTATCAGTGAATTTTATGAATTTGACCGTAAAGGATTAGATCAATGATTCAAGCACGAATCTTCTTTATATTTATTCTCTTTTTCTTCACTTGGGAATGAAGTTAAATATTAACTATCTAGCGTTAATCTTACAATTTGGCATTGCGTTAAAAGATGTGTCGTTTAGTCTCACAACATCTTTGAAGGCAGAGAGAAATATTTTGCATTAATTCCTTATATTTGGAGTTCGTTTTTCCACAAAAATCTAATTATAAGTGTTATTTTCAGATTGACGAGAATGATTTGAAGAGAACCAGTACTTGGCTTCAGTCACAACAGAGGGAAGACGGTTGCTTCAACAGCGTTGGTAAGGTGTTCCACAAGGCCATGAAGGTGGGTATCTTGTTGACAAACACAATACTAATTATGTTAATGAAACACAAAATTTATTGTCAATATAAATACAAATATGAATGATAAGCTTGCGGCATAACGCCTTATTTATGAGTGTGCGCTGGTACTGTATTATTGTTCCATGAGTGTGGGCTGGTACTGTATTATTGTTCCATGAGTGTGGGCTGGTACTGTATTATTGTTCCATGAGTGTGGGCTGGTACTGTATTATTGTTCCATGAGTGTGCGCTGGTACTGTATTATTGTTCCATGAGTGTGGGCTGGTACTGTATTATTGTTCCATGAGTGTGCGCTGGTACTGTATTATTGTTCCATGTGTGTGGGCTGGTACTGTATTATTGTTCCATGAGTGTGGGCTGGTACTGTATTATTGTTCCATGTGTGTGGGCTGGTACTGTATTATTGTTCCATGAGTGTGGGCTGGTACTGTATTATTGTTCCATGTGTGTGGGCTGGTACTGTATTATTGTTCCATGAGTGTGGGCTGGTACTGTATTATTGTTCCATGTGTGTGGGCTGGTACTGTATTATTGTTCCATGTGTGTGGGCTGGTACTGTATTATTGTTCCATGCGTGTGGGCTGGTACTGTATTATTGTTCCATGCGTGTGGGCTGGTACTGTATTATTGTTCCATGCGTGTGGGCTGGTACTGTATTATTGTTCCATGCGTGTGGGCTGGTACTGTATTATTGTTCCATGTGTGTGGGCTGGTACTGTATTATTGTTCCATGCGTGTGGGCTGGTACTGTATTATTGTTCCATGCGTGTGGGCTGGTACTGTATTATTGTTCCATGCTGTGTGGGCTGGTACTGTATTATTGTTCCATGCGTGTGGGCTGGTACTGTATTATTGTTCCATGCGTGTGGGCTGGTACTGTATTATTGTTCCATGTGTGTGGGCTGGTACTGTATTATTGTTCCATGCGTGTGGGCTGGTACTGTATTATTGTTCCATGCGTGTGGGCTGGTACTGTATTATTGTTCCATGCGTGTGGGCTGGTACTGTATTATTGTTCCATGCGTGTGGGCTGGTACTGTATTATTGTTCCATGCGTGTGGGCTGGTACTGTATTATTGTTCCATGAGTGTGGGCTGGTACTGTATTATTGTTCCATGCGTGTGGGCTGGTACTGTATTATTGTTCCATGTGTGTGGGCTGGTACTGTATTATTGTTCCATGCGTGTGGGCTGGTACTGTATTATTGTTCCATGCGTGTGGGCTGGTACTGTATTATTGTTCCATGTGTGTTGGCTGGTACTGTATTATTATTACATGCGTGTGGGCTGGTACTGTATTATTGTTCCATGCGTGTGGGCTGGTACTGTATTATTGTTCCATGTGTGTGGGCTGGTACTGTATTATTGTTCCATGTGTGTGGGCTGGTACTGTATTATTGTTCCATGCGTGTGGGCTGGTACTGTATTATTGTTCCATGCGTGTGGGCTGGTACTGTATTATTGTTCCATGTGTGTTGGCTGGTACTGTATTATTATTCCATGCGTGTGGGCTGGTACTGTATTATTGTTCCATGCGTGTGGGCTGGTACTGTATTATTGTTCCATGCGTGTGGGCTGGTACTGTATTATTGTTCCATGCGTGTGGGCTGGTACTGTATTATTGTTCCATGCGTGTGGGCTGGTACTGTGTGGTCACTTACTGTATTATTGTTCCATGTGGCAATACCTCCCCAGCAGGTGGTATGTGCAAAATGGCGGCGGCACGTGGTCGGTCGGTGCACAGATAGCAACACGTACCTGTACATTCAGGAATTAGGACGCAAGACTCTCATATCCTATTGACAACTTCTCTCTGAGCTAATGGTAAATTGGCCGCCAGAGAATAGAATCCCCACCTGAGAAGACGCACAAAACATGACTATAAAGGTGCGATGATCTTCAACACGGGTCATTACTGGCCATATAGAACAATTATGAGGTAACTGGTCCTCACCCCACTTCAGGAGAGTTGGATATACAGGGACATAATAACGACATTATATCAAAGTCAATTGACCAAGCAGAAAATAAGAGTTCAAGCTGTGAATGATAGCCTCGTAAATCAGTGATGTTAGAAAACCTCTTCAGTGACATAGATGTAAGTGGAATGAGTGTGACGAAAAAGTGGTTGAAACTAACTCGATATATTATTTAAATTAAATATAATACGAGAACTGAGAGGAATTAATTGCATCAAATTGAAGATTTTTAGGAAGGCTGAGCTAAGTGCTAATCCTCAGCCTCGCAAACTGATCTTAGGGATTCTCACTCAATCATCTGAACGAATGAATGAATGAAACTAATGAAGGACTCTTTGTCTGTACACGGAGGCTCCTATTTATATCAACCTAAACACATTCATATGTATGTCTAACCTAAGTTTGAAACAATCAACCGACCACTCGTCTATTATGTAATATGGTAAAATGTTCCATATATCATAACCGTATTCCAAACGCAGTATTTACCCAGGTCTTTCCTGACCTTAAACTGGTGCAGTTTGTATACACTGCTCGTGTTCTGTTATGTGTGTATATGTCTAAACAATACCAATAAGATATGGCACTTTTCACAGGGTGGAATTGAGGGAAGCGACTCTCCTGTACCTCTGACAGCCTACGTGATGATCGCCCTCCTGGAGGCCAGTGACGAGTCCTGTACTGCCTCGTCATGTCTGGCAGCCCAGTGCCTGAGGGCGGACACCTCCCACGACCCCTACGTTATGGCGCTCAAGGCCTACGCTTTTGCCCTAGCAATGTTACCTGAGGCCGAGGCAGTTCTCCAGAAGCTGCTCGCACAAGCCGTTGTGACCAAGAACTCGACCTACTGGGTGCTGCCCAAGGGACCAGGTATTACTTGGTTAAGGGATATCTTGAGGTTATCTTGAAATGATTTCGGGGCTTAACGTCCCCGCGGCCCGGTCCTCGACCAGGCCTCCTTTTTTGTTACATACCCCCAGGAAGCAGCCCGTAGTAGCTGTCTAACTCCCAGGTACCTATTTACTGCAAGGTGAACAGGCACATCAGGGTGAAAGAAACTCTGCCCATTTGTTTCCGCCTTGTTTTTTACATGGGATACAGTGAGTTACTGTGAAATCTGATGATCAGGATGAGATGAGCCTGTTAACAGGTGCCACTTGTTGCTCTTCGTAGAGATCTCCCGCCCATTCACTTCCAGTTTCTATTACATAATGTGGTAATACAAGAAGAGTCTCCCACAGGTCTGACATCTCAACTTGCCCGCCTGAAAATAAAATTGTCATTAAATCAAACCCGTAAACAGTAAAATATTATGCCACTTTCGCCTTACAAACTGAACTTTTTAACTTAATCAAACTACTATGAACCAGAGGCTTCTAGTATGTCCTGTGTAAGTGTTAAGATTTTGGGCATGATCCCTCATGCAGTCATGGGCGTGTTACAGTGGACTACAGGTATGGAGGAGTTACAGTGGACTACAGGTATGGAGGAGTTACAGTGGACTACAGGTATGGAGGCGTTACAGTGGACTACAGGTATGGAGGAGTTACAGTGGACTACAGGTATGGAGGTGTTACAGTGGACTACAGGTATGGAGGTGTTACAGTGGACTACAGGTATGGAGGAGTTACAGTGGACTACAGGTATGGAGGCGTTACAGTGGACTACAGGTATGGAGGAGTTACAGTGGACTACAGGTATGGAGGAGTTACAGTGGACTACAGGTATGGAGGTGTTACAGTGGACTACAGGTATGGAGGAGTTACAGTGGACTACAGGTATGGAGGCGTTACAGTGGACTACAGGTATGGAGGCGTTACAGTGGACTACAGGTATGGAGGTGTTACAGTGGACTGCAGGTATGGAGGTGTTACAGTGGACTACAGGTATGGAGGTGTTACAGTGGACTACAGGTATGGAGGCGTTACAGTGGACTACAGGTCTGGAGGTGTTACAGTGGACTACAGGTATGGAGGCGTTACAGTGGACTACAGGTATGGAGGTGTTACAGTGGACTACAGGTATGGAGGTGTTACAGTGGACTACAGGTATGGAGGCGTTACAGTGGACTACAGGTATGGAGGAGTTACAGTGGACTACAGGTATGGAGGAGTTACAGTGGACTACAGGTATGGAGGTGTTACAGTGGACTACAGGTATGGAGGAGTTACAGTGGACTACAGGTATGGAGGTGTTACAGTGGACTACAGGTATGGAGGTGTTACAGTGGACTACAGGTATGGAGGAGTTTACAGTGGACTACAGGTATGGAGGTGTTACAGTGGACTACAGGTATGGAGGAGTTACAGTGGACTACAGGTATGGAGGTGTTACAGTGGACTGCTACAGTATACACGTGGATGGACTGGTTATTAATGTGTTAGTTGCCCACTAGGTTGACAAATATTTAATTAATCCCATTAAATAATTGGAATTTCCGTTCTATTCATTTATGTATTATATAACATATGTCCCAGGATAAATCATTATTAAAAATAAGAGTCATTAACAATTAAAAATAAAAAGAACGAAGAGATAAAAGTTATGTCATCCTTCTGTTTTCATCATCAATCATCAAGCAGTACGATCATTATAGTTCCCAATTTGTTAGCTTCATTAGCTTTTTTATGGTTTAAATACGCTTGTTTACATTAGCACTGAAACAAAATAACACAAGTAATAAGATAACTGTTGTTGAATACCCAGGCAAAACTGAAGCCGTAGCGGTGGAGACAGCTGGCTACGCTCTCATGGCCATGATGACACTCCACCCTAAACTATACCAGCAGCAGGCAAACAAGGTGGTCAAGTGGATCACGGCACAGCGGAACGGTCAAGGTGGCTTCCACTCCACACAGGTAGCACCTTCACTCAGTCACCCCACATGTCTCACCTACTCCACACAGGTAGCACCTTCACTCAGTCACCCCACATGTCTCACCTACTCCACACAGGTAGCACCTTCACTCAGTCACCCCACATATCTCACCTACTCCACACAAGTAGCACCTTCACTCAGTCACCCCACATGTCTCACCTACTCCACACAGGTAGCACCTTCACTCAGTCACCCACATGTCTCACCTACTCCACACAGGTAGCACCTTCACTCAGTCACCCACATGTCTCACCTACTCCACACAGGTAGCACCTTCACTCAGTCACCCCACATGTCTCACCTACTCCACACAGGTAGCACCTTCACTCAGTCACCCCACATGTCTCACCTACTCCACACAGGTAGCACCTTCACTCAGTCAGCCACATCCCCCTGCCAAGACACAACATAACTGTATTATAATAATAATATCACTTTAATAATGGGTAAGGGTACCACCTCTGGTGCAAATGTAGGGACCCACAGCCTCAAAGAAGAAAATAAAGAGTAATCAGAGATAACCTTGTGGGTTCTCACTAAACACTTTAAACCTTTCTTCTCCTACCACCCAAATGCATTTTAAATTTATTTTGTTTTATTTTATTTTATTTTGTTTTGTTGCATTGCTACTGTTTACAGAGAACACACACACCATAATATATTCTCTATGAAGATTCCAATATTCATACTTTGTATTTATTTACACAAGTAAATCTTCCATACTTTCAGATTTTCCATATTTCAGCTTATTAACTGATGTACTTCCGTCTTACATGCAAACACCTTTTCTATTTTACACCCTTCTCACGCCAGCACTACTTATAATATTCTCTTAACACTTTTCATCACTTCTACCCACTATGTATTCTTTACATATTTAATTCATACAAACCTGACGGTTTTATCCAGTAAAAACAGAAGCTGGGATTGCATAAGAGGACAATAGTTTTCCCTTCGCGAGGAGAGCTTTGGGAAGAGGGTCCCAGGATCATTTTCTATCCTCTACCCTTTATCTCAGGGAATGTGGCGCTGTTCATACCGGTGATGGGCACCACATTCCTGCACACGCTCACATAATTGTTCCTTAGTCTTGGTCGGGTCCGTTTTCCTTACTTATTTTATGTTCTAAATCAAGCTGTGCTTAGAAATCATAATTAAGGAGAGTGTCTGCATAATAAATATAAATATAACCCTTGGAAATTAAGTAAGTATAATTGCTTGCAATCTGGAAGAGAATTTCTCGAGTGACAACTATGGGTAAGATAGTATGGGAAACACAAGTACTTTGAGAATTTCAGCAAAAGGAGCGCAGTGTGAAATGCAAGGAGTAATTTTATAACAGATTATAACAGATTTTAACTAAATTTTTATTGTGAATCTAAAACTAACACAATAAAGTTAATTTTAAAGTTCATTAAGACAATGCATTAACGTTCATTCATAGAGCATCAGGAATGTTATGGAAAACTAATTTTTTGGTAAATGTTTGGACTAACATGTTTTCTCTTCGGTGGCACTCAGGACACGGTGGTGGCACTGCAGGCTCTGGCCCTGTATGAGACCCACTTTTACCAGGGAGCCTTGAAGGTGGTGGCAACAGTGACAGCCACCGGCCTGACCCATCCCTTCACTGTCACGGACGACAACAAGCTCCTGCAGCAGCTGGTGAAGCTGCCCACGCTCCCCACACCTGTCTCTGTCACCATGGACGGTCAGGGGTGCGCCGTACTGCAGGTGAGATTATATTGTCTGCCAGCGTCTTTGTCTTTGTCAACGTGAATGTGTTTCTCTGTGTCTGTCTGAGACTGTCAGTGTTTGCTTGTGACTGAGAGTTTCTGACTGTGACTGTGTGTTTCTGACTGTAACTTTGACATACAGACATAAACAGTCTTTGACTGTGTCTGTCTGTATGTGACTGTTAGTATTTGTGTTTGACTGTGTATGTCTGTATGTAACTGTTTGTATTTGTCTGAGACTCTGACTGTCTGTCTGTGATTGTATTCACCTAGTTAAGCTTGCGAGGTTGAGCTCTGCTCTTTCGGCACGCCTCTCAACTGTCAATCAATCAACTGTTACTAACAACTAACTAATTCCTCCCCCCCCCCCACACACACACACCCAGGAAGCAGCCCGTAACAGCAATCTAATTCCTAGGTACCTATTTACTACTAGGTAACAAGGGCATCAGGGTAAAAGAAACTCATTTTGTTTCTGCTATCACCGGGCATCGAACCCGGGTCCAAGAATTACGAGTCCAGAGCGCTGTCTACTCAGCTATCAGCCCTCCTATGTGTGTTTGTTTTTGACTGTTTGTATGTGACTATGTGTTTGTTTGTGACTGTGTGTGTGTGTCTGTTTTTCTGCTTGTGACTGTGTGTGACTGTGACCTCTAACACCTGTACCGTTCTTTGTGGACGATGAACCCTAAAGACCGTTGTTACGTTAGTGAGAGAGACTTGGTCCAGAGATACAAACATCTTTCCTGAGTTATCAGTCGGTGGAATGACGTTTGGACGAGGGTGTAGCTAACATCTCTGTGTGAGTATCACTCTGACGATAACGCCCCTGAAATAAAAATTATCGTACACCCTAGCGATATTGTCATAGTGGACAGCGATGGTCCACGCTCAGAGTGGCCCATTGACAGTATTGTTACTCTCCATACAGACAGCCAGGAAGTGCTGAGGAGAGTAAAGGTGCTGTGCAAAGGCACCACTACCTTGAAAACAATAGATAACTATTGTGGAGTTATGTGTTGCTGTGGATGGCCTTGGTTGTAGGGTTGATATAAAGCCATTGGTTGGTTACTGACTTTAATACTTATAATAATACATGACTGTCACCTTCCAAGCTTGGCGGGCATCCTGCACGCTCTCTCTTGTTTAAAGGCGCTGCTGGCTGAGTGGACAGCATGCTGGATATGTAATCCTGTGAACCGGGTTTCGATTCCCGGCGCCGGCGGAAACAGATGGGCAGAGTTTTTTTCACTATGATGCCCCTGTTACCTAACAGCAAATAGGTACCTGGGAGTTAGACAGCTGTTATGGGCTGCTTCCTGGGGAAAGTGAGTGTGTGGGGGGGGGGATTGTGTGTGTGTGTGTGTGTGTACTCACCTAGTTGTGCTTGCGGGGGTTGAGCTTTAGCTCTTTGGTCCCGCCTCTCAACCAGTCAGTCAACAGATGTACAGGTTCCTGAGCCTATTGGGCTCTATCATATCTACACTTGAAACTGTGTATGGAGTCAGCCTCCACCACATCACTTGCCTAATGCATTCCATTTGTCAACCACTCTGACACTAAAAAAGTTCTTTCTAATATCTCTGTGGCTCATTTGGGCACTCAGTTTCCACCTGTGTACCCTAGTGCGTGTGCCCCGTGTGTTAAATAGCCTGTCTTTATCTACCCTATCAATTCCCTTGAGAATCTTGAATGTGGTGATCATGCCCCCCCCCCCTAACTCTTCTGCCTTCCAGCGAAGTGAGGTTTAATTCCCGTAGTCTCTCCTCGTAGCTCATACCTCTCAGCTCGGGTACTAGTCTGGTGGCAAACCTTTGAACCTTTTCCAGTTTAGTCTTATCCTTGACTAGATATGGACTCCATGCTGGGGCTGCAGACTCCAGGATTGGCCTAACATATGTGGTATACAAAGTTCTGAATGATTCCTTACACAAGTTTCTGAATGCCGTTCTTATATTGGCCAGCCTGGCATATGCCGCTGATGTTGTTCTCTTGATATGTGCTGCAGGAGACAGGTCTGGCGTGATCAACCCCCAAGTCTTTTTCTTTCTCTGACTCGTGAAGTATTTCATCTCCCAGATGGTACCTTGTATCTGGCCTCCTGCTCCCTACACCTATCTTCATTACATTACATTTGCTTGGGTTAAACTCTAACAACTATTTGTTTGACCATTCCTTCAGCTTGTCTAGGTCTTCTTGAAGCCTCAAGCAGTCCTCCTCTGTCTTAATCCTTCTCATAATTTTGGGATCGTCCGCAAACATTAAGAGAAATGAATCTATACCCTCCGGGAGATCATTTACATATATCAGAAACAAGATAGGACCGAGTACAGAGCCCTGTGGGACTCCACTGGTGAATTCACGCCAATCGGAGGTCTCATCTCTCACCGTAACTCTCTGCTCATGTACTCCCTTATCCACTGGAGCACCTTCCCAGCTACACCTGCCTGTCTCTCCAGCTTATGTACCAGCCTCTTATGCGGTACTGTGTCAATGGCTTTCCGACAATCCAAGAAAATGTGTGTGTGTGTGTGTGTGTGTGTGTGTGTGTGTGTGTGTGTGTGTGTGTGTGTGTGTGTGTGTGTGTGTGTGTGTGTGTGTGTGTACACTCACCTAGTTGTACTCACCTAGTTGTGTTTGCGGGGGTTGAGCTCTGGCTCTTTGGTCCTGCCTCTCAACCGTCAATCAACTGATGTACAGATTCCTGAGCCTACTGGGCTCTGTCATATCTACATTTGAAACTGTGTATGGAGTCAGCCTCCACCACATCACTTCCTAGTGCATTCCATTTACTAACTACTCTGACACTGAAAAAGTTCTTTCTAATGTCTCTGTGGTCCATTTGGGTACTCAGCTTCCACCTGTGTCCCCTTGTTCGCGTCCCTCCAGTGTTGAATAGTTCATCCTTGTTTACCCGGTCGATTCCCCTGAGGATTTTGTAGGTTGTGATCATGTCCCCCCTTACTCTTCTTTCTTCCAGTGTCGTAAGGTGCATTTCCCGCAGCCTTTCCTCATAACTCATGCCTCTTAGTTCTGGGACTATAGTAGCATACCTTGTGTGTGTGTGTGTGTGTGTGTGTGTGTGTGTGTGTGTGTGTGTGTGTGTGTGTGTGTGTGTGTGTGTGTGTCCGTGTGTGTCCGCCATCCATGTATTTAAAAGCAATTCTGAAGTTAGAAAGCGTGGCATAGGCTCCTCGCACAACGTTCTTTATGTGGTCCTCAGATGATAGTTTTTTATCTAGAACCACCCCTAGATCTTTTTCTTTATCAGAATTCTTTAAAGATTTCTCACATAATATATAGGTTGTGTGGGGTCTATGTTCTCCTATTCCACATTCCATAACATGGCATTTATAAACATTAGATTCCATTTGCCAAGTAGTGCTCCATATACTTATTTTGTCCAGGTCATCTTGAAGGGCATGACAATCATCTAAGTTTCTTATCCTTCCTATTATCTTAGCATCATCAGTAAACATGTTCATATAACTCTGTATATCAACTGGTAGATCATTTATGTACACAATAAACATCACTGGTGCAAGAACTGAACCCTGTGGTACTCCACTTGTGACATTTCTCCAGTCCGATACATTGCCTCTGATTACTGCCCTCATTTTTCTATCAGTCAGAAAATTTTTCATCCATGTTGGAAGCTTACCTGTCACCCCTCCAATATTTTCTAGTTTCCAGATCAACCTCTTATGTGGAACTCTGTCGAAAGCCTTTTTTAGGTCTAGATAGATGCAGTCAACCACATCCATCTCTTTCCTGTAAAATCTCTGTGGCTCGATCATAGAAACTGAGTAAATTCGATACACAGGATCTTCCAGATCGAAAACCATACTGTCTGTTTGATATTATATAATTTCTCTCCAGGTGTTCTACCCATTTAGTTTTTATTAGTTTTTCCAATACTTTCACTATTACACTTATCAATGATTTAGGTATATAATTGAGGGGGTCTTCCCTGCTGTCACTTTTGTAGATTGCAACTATATTAGCCTGTTTCCACACATCTGCTACGACTCCTGTACACAGGGATGCCTGAAAGATCAGGTGAAGTGGAATGCTGAGCTCAGATGCACATTCTCTCAGAACCCATGGTGAAACTCCATATGGACCAACTGCTTTGTTCTTACTGAGCTCCTTTAAAAAAAATCTAATTCAAATGTTTATTTAGGTAAAGTACATACATACAAGGGGTGATACAGATATTGATGAATTTATAGATAGAGCTCGTACATACAATGCCTAAAGCCACTATTATGCAAAGCGTTTCAGGCAGAAACGCTTTGCGTAAACGTTAGCATATTTTTCACTTCATCTTTAGACACCTCTATACGCTCTATGTTGTTCTCTGGAATTCTTCTTGTATCTGGTTCTCTGAAGACTTCATTTTGTACAAACACACTTTGGAACTTTTCATTTAATGTTTCACACATTTCATTTTCATTTTCCGTGAATCTGTTTCCCGTTTTCAACCTCTGGATATTATCCTTTACCTGCAATTTGTTGTTAATGAATTTGTAGAATAGGCCCGGTTCTGTTTTACATTTATCCGCTATCCCCTTTTCAAAATTTCTTTCTGCCTCTCTCCTTATTGCTGTATAGTGTTTTCTCGCTTCTTTGTATCGCTGGTATGTTTGGGGGTTTGGCCTCTTCCTATACTGATTCCATTTTTGTGTCTTTTGGCCTCTGGCCCTCTCGCAATTTCTGTTGAACCAATCCTGTTTTCTGGCCCTGCATCTCTGTTTTGGTATGAATGTTCGTGTGCCTTCATCGTATATTTTGCAAAATTTGGCATACATTTCATTTACTTCCTTATCTAGCAACAAGTCTGTCCAATTGCACTCATTAAAAAAAATTCATAGTTCCCAATTGTGACCTCTCCTTAAATCGAGTTTATCATCTGTTTCAATGTCCCCATTTTCTTCTAGATGGAATTTTAAAGCATATTTAATGTCTAACAGGACGTGATCACTCGTGTGTGTGTGTGTGTGTGTGTGTGTGTGTGTGTGTGTGTGTGTGTGTGTGTGTGTGTGTGTGTGTGTGTGTGTGTGTGTGTGTGGAAAAAAAAAAATAGCAGTTAGTAACAGTTGAGAGGCGAGCCGAAAGAGAAGAGCTCAACCCCCGCAAGTACAACTGGGTGAATACATATTGTTGGTGTATGAAACTCAGCACATACAAACGGATGGTGCCGTTTGCTATGAACATAACATCCCTCCTTTTCTTTAAAACAATGAATATAGGATGTCTACCATGCTTGTAGCACAAAGCAAAGTTATTGACACAAAATAAGTTGTTAGCATATCAAAAGGTGTTGCACAGATTTTTCATTAATTAGGCAAACAGAATTTAAACAACTTAATATTTACCACACAGGATTTCAATGTCAAAAAATACAAATACAATGTTAAACAAAAATGAAAGCAACTGTACTACACAGATACATTGAATGAGAGCTTGATCTGCAGTATTCAAACAATATTAAATTTAATTTAGTATAATAAGTAAATACTTTGCATTATATAGGAACACAATTAGTCATCAAATCTCTTAGGACGTTTACAATGACGTTTAGGACAAGAGTCCTTGATCATAAGAATATTCCTTGATGAATATTTTGTTTAGTTATAACTCATTTATTTCTTTATCGTTTGCACTACTTTGTACTTCATCATTTTCTACACCAGTTGTATTCACTTTGAAATAAGCTATATTACGTGTTATACTATGATCTCTATTACTCGCTATTAGAACTATTATAGTTCCTTTTACACTAATAACTGTACATGGTTTTGTATCATACGGCATATCTAGCTTTCCCTCTTTTATCTTTTAAACTTGAACGGTGTCACCAACCTTAATGAATTGTTCCTTTGCACGTTCATCATGAGCAAATTTTCATTTTGCATTTGGGTAATGCATCCTTCTGAGCGAGACGTTTATCCGTTACCTCAGCTGGCATGACAGGTAGTGTGATCCTCATAGGACGTCAAAATAAGAATTCACCAGGCGACTTGCCCAGTGTTCCATGCGGTGTTTGCACTGTAGTTCCTGAGAAAAGCATACATAGCTTGTTTCCAGGATCGTCCTTCGGCATGATCACAGCGTACCGCTTTCATGAGTGGTTGCATGAATCTCTCGACTTCTCCGGTTGCTTGAGGTTGTAGTGGTATCACACGGTGGTGTAAGAATCTAATATGCTCAGCAAAGTTGACGAAGTCTTGTCCATTGAATGGCGGGCCATTGTCCGTCTTGACAACTTCAGGAATGCCAAAATATTAAAAGATCTTGTCGAGTTTCGGGATAACAGCCTTTGCAGATGTGGAAGTGAAGATTTCTACCTCTGGATAACGTGAGTTCTCATCGATAACATGATCACTGACCTTTATTTTGGTCAATGCCTCCACTATTGCTGGCAGAGTTGGATCCTCTAGGGGGTGCAGTACGGATTTCATCAAGAGTTAGAGCCTTAAGGAATGCATCACAGGTTACAGAGTGTACATATTCTTCGGCAACTTGCTGATGCTTGGTGATGGTGAAACTGTTGGCAGGATGTCAACTGATGTAATCAGCGGAATTGCCTGCACCCGGCTTGTACTTGACAGTAAATTTGTATGGTTGCAGACGAAGAGCCCATCTCTCAATGCCAGCTGGTGGTTTGAACTTCGGAGTATTGAAAATGGTCTCCACCGGCTTGTGGTCAGTGACTGTTGTGATGAAGGGTGTACCAAACAGATAGATATTGAAGTGTTCGCCGCCCCATACAAGAGCAAGAGCTTCCTTCTCTGTCTGACATGAGTGATCGGCTGGTGTAGAAAATTACTACTCTGGAATAAGGTTGACCAGGTTTGTTTTGGGCTAAAACATAACCAACAGGTCTAGCATCCACGGTTAGTGCATTATTCATTGCTGGGTCAAAGTATGCAGCAGTTGCATTCTCTATTAGTGCATCTTTCACAGCATCAAATACATTTTGCTCGATAACACTCTAGTACCACGAGGCATTTTTCTTCAGGAGCTCACGTAGAGGCTTGGTAATGGTAGTGAAATCTGGAATAAAGCGAGAACAGTAGTTTGCCATTCCCAGAAAACTATGTACTTCAGTGAACGTTGAAGGAGGTGCAGCATTCTTGATATCTGCAACTTTCTTAGGATCTGAAGACAGACCTTTGTCACTAAGTACATGTCCAAAGAATTAAATTTTATGACGAGTGAACTCACACTTTGCTCGGCTTAACGTCAGATTCTTTTCTCGTAAGCGTTGCAATGTTGCACGAAGAGCTTTGTCGTGTTCAGCTTGGGTACGGCCATAAACAATGATGTCATCAGACATGTTGTCAGCATTAGGTATATCTTGCAATACCTGGCTGATGATGTGCTGGAATACCTCGGCAGCACTGTTAATACCAAAACTCAGGCGCTTGTACCTATACAGACCTCGATGTGTCGTAAACGTTGTGATGAAGCGACTCTCATCATCAAGTTCAAGCTGATGATAGCCCTTGTTTAAATCTAACTTGCTAAATACAGTTGGGCGTAGGATGGCGTTCATGCATTATTGCCTTGTTTACTAGGATTTATGTCTCATCTGGATTCTTCGGCTTGGACGGAGTGACAATTGGGCTTACCCATGGTGTTGGGCCTGTTACTGGTTCAATGATATCTAGTTCCATCAGCCTATTCAGTTTGGCATCAACCTTCTTGCGAGTATAGCACCAGATTATTTCCTCCTCCACTTTATAACACCAGCTTAGTAACCGTCGGCCAGGCCGCTTGACCCATAAACGTATTCACCAACTTTACTGAGCACAGATGTTCTTCAATGGAGACAAAAACCTGATTGTTATGTCTTAATAATTAATAATGCTTATACATAACACTGGCACCACCTACTTGTGTGTTACAAACTAAAATACTGGACTTAGGGGAGGAGAGTCCAGTACTCGACAATGACATAGGAACTTGATATTTAAGTATTTGAAAAAGTTATAAAATTCATCAATTTTCCTACTGAGAATCTGGTGACACCTTTTAAATTTAAATGGAATGGAGGGAAAACTTGGAATACAGCATGTAATGAGTAATGAGAATTTAATGACTCATAATATCTGCCCGAAACGCTGCGCGTACTAGTAGCTTTATTACTATACTATGTAATCTCACAATCCCAATGTACCATCTTGTATATATATATATATATATATATATATATATATATATATATTATATATATATATATATATATATATATATATATATATATATATATATATATATATATTGGTGTATACTGGCAGCAGGTTTTCTTTCAAACATGTTTCATTGAATATGACCGCATATTCTGTATTTATTATTTTCTGGTTTAGGGCTTCTATCCCTCTAACTATTTTCTTAGCATCACGGCTTAATTGAAATAGGAGTTCTCCAAAACTCATTTTCGTACTTTTAAGGTGAAGAAAAGAAGTGATTTACTATAGAGTGTATTACACTTATTTGTATAATTTGCACGACGTTTCGAACCTCCATGGTTCATTCTCAAGTGAACAGATCTTACAATACTAGTTGATTTTATACCCGCATTAGGTCAGGTGATAATACAATGAAGGTGAAAACATGGGGGGATACATAAGGGATAAACATAGGGGCTGCAGAAGGCTTATTGGCCCATACGAGGCATCTCCTATCTAAACACAAAGATTAATCCAGTGTAATTGGCCTGTTATGTTGGACATTGTCTTGTGTGTTGGCATCGATATGTTCTTGTCTTGTCCTTACTCTCATGGTGGGTAGAGTAAAAAGTTCCGTGATTTGGGTGTTCATGGTAGGTCGCTCTATTCTTATGTGAATTGCCTCAAGAATTTGTAATCTTCTTGAATCTTGGGTTTTGTCTATTATGCAAGTATTCTTGTTCAACATTTCTCTTGTTAGAGTAATGTCATGGGCTTGTCTCATGTGATTCCTAGGGGCACCAGATTGAAGATGGCATGTCAAACGCCTCGTCAGCTTGGTCGACGTCATACCTATGTACTTACATTGAAGGTTACATCCTTCGTGGGGGCAAGTGTACATGTATACAACGCTTGACTGCTGTAGAGGGTTCTCCGTCGGCTTCGGGCTGTTTTTGATAAGGAGTTCGGAAGTCTTCTTGGTTTTGTAGAATATTATCAGGTTTATGTTTTGGTTAGGAGTAGTGCTTTTTACTCCTTTACGGATTATTTCTTTCATTATTCTTTCCTCTTTTATATGTTCACTGTGCATGGTTGATTTGTAATATAATTTTATTGGGGGTGTTGTGGTTTCTGTCCTAGGTTCTGAATTATACCAACGGTCCAAGTGTCTTCTTATAGCAGCGTTTATTTCCGCGTTGCTATATCCGTTGTTCACCAATACCTGAGTTACTCTTTCAAACTCTCTACTCACGTTGCTCCATTCAGAGCAGTGGGTAAGCGCTCGACGAATATAAGCATTGAGAACACTGGCTTTGTATCTTTGGGGGCACTCACTTCTACCGTTCAGGCATAATCCTATGTTGGTGGGCTTGGTATATACGTTGGTGCTTAAAGAGGTTCCTGTTTTTGTTATTAGTACATCCAAGAATGGCAGACTGTTATTTTCACTATTTTCATGTGTAAATCGGAGTACTGACTCTCTCTCTAGGTGTCTTTTTAGGTCAATTAGTTCATCTGAGTCTTTTACTATTACGAATATGTCATCTACATAACGGCAGTATACAGTTGGTTTTTGTCTGCTACTGAAGACCCTATCTTCGATGGTTCCCATATAAAAATTAGCAAATAAAACTCCTAAGGGGGAGCCCATTGCTACTCCGTCTATTTGTAAATACATGTCTCCTTGTGGACTGATGAAAGGGGCTTCCTTTGTACATGCTTCGAGAAGACTTTTCAAGTGTGGCTCAGGTATGTCTAATTTGGGGGTGCTCTCGTCTCTGTATACTCTGTCCAGTATCATTCCTATGGTTGTGTCGACTGGGACGTTGGTTAAAAGGGATTCAACGTCCAGGGAAGCGATGATTCCATCGGGCTGGGTAGATTTGATCAATTCTAGGAAATCTGCTGATGATTGTAGACTAAACTTACTTGGAGTGTATGGAGTTAGGAGTTCATTGAGTTTCTTTGCCAGGTGATAAGTTGGGGTTGGTATTTGGCTGATTATAGGGCGTAGTGGGTTACCTGGTTTATGCGTCTTAACATTGCCGTAGGCATATCCTAAGCCATAGTCGCCTTGAAGTTTATTGAAATGCACACTACCTTTCTTTGCGTTGATTGCTGTAATTGTTTTGTTTACTTTCCGCTTAAGGTCTTCTACGGGGTTCCTCGTGATTCGTTGAAATTTGGAGTCGTCACTTAGGATGTCGCTAATTTTGTTCATGTATTCATGGGTAGGAATCAATACATATGCTGCTGTTTTGTCGGCTTTTCTTATTGTTACGTCTTTCAGATTTTTTAGTTGTTTCGCTGCTTCTTTGAGTCGTGGGGTTAAGATTGTAAGGCCAATAAGAAAGGCCGACAAAACAGCAGCATATGTATTGATTCCTACCCATGAATACATGAACAAAATTAGCGACATCCTAAGTGACGACTCCAAATTTCAACGAATCACGAGGAACCCCGTAGAAGACCTTAAGCGGAAAGTAAACAAAACAATTACAGCAATCAACGCAAAGAAAGGTAGTGTGCATTTCAATAAACTTCAAGGCGACTATGGCTTAGGATATGCCTACGGCAATGTTAAGACGCATAAACCAGGTAACCCACTACGCCCTATAATCAGCCAAATACCAACCCCAACTTATCACCTGGCAAAGAAACTCAATGAACTCCTAACTCCATACACTCCAAGTAAGTTTAGTCTACAATCATCAGCAGATTTCCTAGAATTGATCAAATCTACCCAGCCCGATGGAATCATCGCTTCCCTGGACGTTGAATCCCTTTTTACCAACGTCCCAGTCGACACAACCATAGGAATGATACTGGACAGAGTATACAGAGACGAGAGCACCCCCAAATTAGACATACCTGAGCCACACTTGAAAAGTCTTCTCGAAGCATGTACAAAGGAAGCCCCTTTCATCAGTCCACAAGGAGACATGTATTTACAAATAGACGGAGTAGCAATGGGCTCCCCCTTAGGAGTTTTATTTGCTAATTTTTATATGGGAACCATCGAAGATAGGGTCTTCAGTAGCAGACAAAAACCAACTGTATACTGCCGTTATGTAGATGACATATTCGTAATAGTAAAAGACTCAGATGAACTAATTGACCTAAAAAGACACCTAGAGAGAGAGTCAGTACTCCGATTTACACATGAAAATAGTGAAAATAACAGTCTGCCATTCTTGGATGTACTAATAACAAAAACAGGAACCTCTTTAAGCACCAACGTATATACCAAGCCCACCAACATAGGATTATGCCTGAACGGTAGAAGTGAGTGCCCCCAAAGATACAAAGCCAGTGTTCTCAATGCTTATATTCGTCGAGCGCTTACCCACTGCTCTGAATGGAGCAACGTGAGTAGAGAGTTTGAAAGAGTAACTCAGGTATTGGTGAACAACGGATATAGCAACGCGGAAATAAACGCTGCTATAAGAAGACACTTGGACCGTTGGTATAATTCAGAACCTAGGACAGAAACCACAACACCCCCAATAAAATTATATTACAAATCAACCATGCACAGTGAACATATAAAAGAGGAAAGAATAATGAAAGAAATAATCCGTAAAGGAGTAAAAAGCACTACTCCTAACCAAAACATAAACCTGATAATATTCTACAAAACCAAGAAGACTTCCGAACTCCTTATCAAAAACAGCCCGAAGCCGACGGAGAACCCTCTACAGCAGTCAAGCGTTGTATACATGTACACTTGCCCCCACGAAGGATGTAACCTTCAATGTAAGTACATAGGTATGACGTCGACCAAGCTGACGAGGCGTTTGACATGCCATCTTCAATCTGGTGCCCCTAGGAATCACATGAGACAAGCCCATGACATTACTCTAACAAGAGAAATGTTGAACAAGAATACTTGCATAATAGACAAAACCCAAGATTCAAGAAGATTACAAATTCTTGAGGCAATTCACATAAGAATAGAGCGACCTACCATGAACACCCAAATCACGGAACTTTTTACTCTACCCACCATGAGAGTAAGGACAAGACAAGAACATATCGATGCCAACACACAAGACAATGTCCAACATAACAGGCCAATTACACTGGATTAATCTTTGTGTTTAGATAGGAGATGCCTCGTATGGGCCAATAAGCCTTCTGCAGCCCCTATGTTTATCCCTTATGTATCCCCCCATGTTTTCACCTTCATTGTATTATCACCTGACCTAATGCGGGTATAAAATCAACTAGTATTGTAAGATCTGTTCACTTGAGAATGAACCATGGAGGTTCGAAACGTCGTGCAAATTATACAAATAAGTGTAATACACTCTATAGTAAATCACTTCTTTTCTTCACCTTAAAAGTACGAAAATGAGTTTTGGAGAACTCCTATTTCAATTAAGCCGTGATGCTAAGAAAATAGTTAGAGGGATAGAAGCCCTAAACCAGAAAATAATAAATACAGAATATGCGGTCATATTCAATATATATATATATATATATATATATATATATATATAATATATATATATATATATATATATATATATATATATATATATATATATATATATATATATATATATATATATATATGTATATATATATATATTAGTATATTTTGGTAGCAGTCTTTCCTGTAGACATATATTATTAAATATGACCGACAAAGTAAGATTAATAATTCTAACACGAATTTTCTCAATCTTTCGTACATTTCTTTTCACTGTTGGAGGTAAATGAAAAATCAATTCTCCAAAATTCATTTTTATTTCTAATCTGACGCGACACGAGCGCGTTTCGTAAAACTTATTACATTTTCAAAGACTTTAGTTTACAAATACACAACTGAATAGAACTTACGCATTTTATTTCTACATTTTAGTGAGGTGGATGGGGTGAGGTGGCATTAATAGGGTATTAATTTCATCAACACAAGACAGAACAAGAGGTGGCATTAATAGGGTATTAATTTCATCAACACAAGACAGAACACGAAACAATGGGTATTGAATAGAAGTGTTTGTAGAAAGCCTATTGGTCCATATTTCTTGATGCTTCTATATTGGAGCGGAGTCTTGAGGTGGGTAGAATATAGTTGTGCATTAATTGGCTGTTGATTGCTGGTGTTGACTTCTTGATGTGTAGTGCCTCGCAAACGTCAAGCCGCCTGCTATCGCTGTATCTATCGATGATTTCTGTGTTGTTTACTAGGATTTCTCTGGCGATGGTTTGGTTGTGGGAAGAGATTATATGTTCCTTAATGGAGCCCTGTTGCTTATGCATCGTTAAACGCCTAGAAAGAGATGTTGTTGTCTTGCCTATATACTGGGTTTTTTGGAGCTTACAGTCCCCAAGAGGGCATTTGAAGGCATAGACGACGTTAGTCTCTTTTAAAGCGTTCTGTTTTGTGTCTGGAGAGTTTCTCATGAGTAGGCTGGCCGTTTTTCTGGTTTTATAGTAAATCGTCAGTTGTATCCTCTGATTTTTGTCTGTAGGGATAACGTTTCTATTAACAATATCTTTCAGGACCCTTTCCTCCGTTTTATGAGCTGTGGAAAAGAAGTTCCTGTAAAATAGTCTAATAGGGGGTATAGGTGTTGTGTTAGTTGTCTCTTCAGAGGTTGCATGGCGTTTCACTTTCCTTCTTATGATGTCTTCGACGAAACCATTGGAGAAGCCGTTGTTGACTAGGACCTGCCTTACCCTACAGAGTTCTTCGTCGACTTGCTTCCATTCTGAGCTGTAGCTGAGAGCACGGTCGACATATGCGTTAACAACACTCCTTTTGTACCTGTCTGGGCAGTCGCTGTTGGCATTTAGGCACATTCCTATGTTCGTTTCCTTAGTGTAGACTGCAGTGTGGAAACCTCCGCTCTTTTCCATGACTGTTACATCTAGAAAGGGCAGCTTCCCATCCTTTTCCATCTCGTAAGTGAAACGCAGCACGGAACTCTGCTCAAATGCCTCCTTCAGCTCCTGCAGATGTCTGACATCAGGTACCTGTGTGAAAATGTCGTCAACATACCTGCAGTATATGGCCGGTTTCAAGTTCATGTCGACTAGGACTTTTTGCTCGATGGTACCCATGTAGAAGTTTGCAAACAGGACACCTAGGGGAGAACCCATGGCGACCCCATCTACTTGCTTATACATGTGCCCATCCGGGCTCAAGAAGGGTGCCTCTTTAGTACAAGCTTGGAGTAGTTTCCTCAGAATATTTTCTGGTATATCAAGAGGAGTACAGGCTGGATCACGATACACTCTGTCAGCTATCATCCCGATTGTCTCGTCCACAGGTACGTTGGTAAACAGCGATTCTACGTCCAACGAGGCTCTAATCCCTGTGGCCCGTGTGCCCCGCAGTAAGTCAACAAATTCCTTTGGAGACTTCAGGCTGAAGGCGCAGGGAACATAAGGAGTCAGCAGGCCGTTGAGTCGCTTCGCCAGTCTGTACGTGGGTGTGGGTATCTGGCTAATGATTGGCCGAAGTGGGTTTCCAGGCTTGTGTGTCTTGACATTTCCATACGCATATCCAGGTTTATATTCCCCAATGATCTTTGGCAGGTGGAGTCCGGATTTCTTGGCGTTCACAGTTTCGATCAGTTTGTTGACCTTTGCTTTTAATTCGGCTGTAGTGTCCTTCGTTACCCTTTGGAACTTAGTTTGGTCAGAGAGTATGATGTTCATTTTCGCCAGTATATAGGCAAGACAACAACATCTCTTTCTAGGCGTTTAACGATGCATAAGCAACAAGGCTCCATTAAGGAACATATAATCTCTTCCCACAACCAAACCATCGCCAGAGAAATCCTAGTAAACAACATAGAAATCATCGATAGATACAGCGATAGCAGGCGGCTTGACGTTTGCGAGGCACTACACATCAAGAAGTCAACACCAGCAATCAACAGCCAATTAATGCACAACTATATTCTACCCACCTCAAGACTCCGCTCCAATATAGAAGCATCAAGAAATATGGACCAATAGGCTTTCTACAAACACTTCTATTCAATACCCATTGTTTCGTGTTCTGTCTTGTGTTGATGAAATTAATACCCTATTAATGCCACCTCTTGTTCTGTCTTGTGTTGATGAAATTAATACCCTATTAATGCCACCTCACCCCATCCACCTCACTAAAATGTAGATATAAAATCGGAGATGCGTAAGTTCTATTCAGTTGTGTATTTGTAAACTAAAGTCTTTGAAAATGTAATAAGTTTTACGAAACGCGCTCGTGTCGCGAAAATAAAAATGAATTTTGGAGAATTGATTTTTGATTTACCTCCAACAGTGAAAAGAAATGTACGAAAGATTGAGAAAATTCATGTTAGAATTATTAATCTTACTTTTTCGGTCATATTTAATAATATATATATATATATATATATATATATATATATATATATATATATATATATATATATATATATATATATATATATATATATATATATATATATGTCGTACCTAGTAGCCAGAACGCCCTTCTGAGCCTACTATGCAAGGCCCGATTTACCTAATAAGCCAAGTTTTCCTGATTTAATATATTTTCTCTAATTTTTTTCTTATGAAATGATAAAGCTACCCATTTCATTATGTATGAGGTCAATTTTTTTTATTTGAGTTAAAATTAACGTAGATATATGACCGAACCTAACCAACCCTACCTAACCTAACCTAACCTATCTTTATAGGTTAGGTTGGGTTAGGTAGCCTAAAAAGTTAGGTTAGGTAGGTTAGGTAGTCGAAAAACAATTAATTCATGAAAACTTGGCTTATTAGGCAAATCGGGCCTTGCATAGTAGGCTCAGAAGTGCGTTCTGGCTACTAGGTACGACATATATATATATATATATATATATATATATATATATATATATATATATATATATATATATATATATATATATATATAATAATAATAATAATTATAATAATAATTAATTATTATAATCATTATAACTAATAATTAATATGGGGATTGGAAAATACTGAATACCAAAATTAATCAAGAAGAATCTTTATTTACGGGGATGACATGTAAATACATCCTAGGCAATATAAATCCTTAATGCAGCAATCACGTAATACACTGACAGTACATAAGAATCTCAAGAATCACATTACCTTTCCTGTAATTACCAGCCCCAAGATGTTGTGGGCTGTCTCCAGGTGCTATGGTGACCTTCCCAAGTAACCCTCCAGTACACACACACTAACAAAATTTTAGTTCAACAACATACTAGTGGAGAATGGCTCCACCCATTTTGCCAGTCAACAGCCAACCATTTTAAAGTCCAGGCTATGGTCTTAGACCAGCCAATCAGTGCCAGGCACTGTCCTTAGGGGCCCCACCCTCCTAGGTATACAGCCATCCAGTGGCCTGTACCCTGGCCTTGCCTGGGGTGGATAGATGTTACTCCTAGACTTGTTCAAAACAGCTGTTCCGGCTTCTCACCTTACCAAGACATCTGGAGACCAGCCCTTGTTGTTCGGCCAGAGAGTAATTCGAGATGGGTATGTATATATGGCACCGGCTAAGTTATTGCCCCAAACTTGTCGTGGCCATAGAGGAGACGGATAGAGAGGGGAAGCGGAGTGGGACGAGAGGGGGAAAGAGAGGGCTGGAAATGAGAGGGGGGAGTAGGCAACAAGGGAGTAGAGGGGAACGCTAAGACCTAGATGGTTTCATCAACTAAGGACACTTGACTATAAGAGGTTTATGGTCGGTGGGGGGGGGGGGGGAGAGGGAGAGGGATATGGGAATGGGACAGAGATCAACTACAGTGCCCGTTAAAGCTCCCTCTCTCTGAAATTAAGAAATGTGTGTGTAAAATTGCTTTAAAACACAAATTTCTTATTCTGCATCTACTATATCCATGAACCGCCCCAAAAAATTTGGATCAATGCCTCGAATAAAAAAATTATCTGATCCTAACTAAATTCGCTTATAATCACCAAGAGCAGTAATTTCAAATACCCTAGTATAATTCCCAGAACACATGAATTAAAATAATGACAATAATACAAAATACTTCTAGACGACAACCCGTCACAATCCCGACTGTTTCAAACTGTTGCAGACCCGCATCCCTTCCAACTCATCTGAAAGACAAAAACATCCTTTTTCTGGCCTGATATAGCTAAAATAATTGAAAATCCCTACCTATCAAAAGTACAACTAGCTAAATCATTGACTAGCTTTTAGCTATCAAAGTGTCTCCTTCTGGAACACCTTAAACAAAAAAATTGCAATAAAATCATCAATTATTCAGTAGAGGAACACTCCCTCATAAGGTTTTAGAGTTCCACTCTACACATGTGGAACTTCTCTGCCACAGCGTGTACCCGGCTCCTAAAATCTAAAAAATAACAAAAGAAAAGGTTTATTAAAGAAAATTAATGTCCAACTGACATGTCTTTTATTCTAACAAAATCTACTGTTCATAAGAGTCTCTTAACTTTTAACATCCCAGAGTTCTTACTCGTTTCCACTGCAAAAGAGTGTGAGCTCACTTTTCAGCCTTTAAACAACAAACCGCTGCTCAATAGACCGAAAAACAATTAAATTTCTAGGATCTAGGTAATCTAGATAAAGTTCCACGATTCACGCTTTTAAAGAGCCTACTGGATTTTAAACAATCTAGTTTAATAATGATAAGCTTATCTAGAGACGGAGTGGTTTTCTAGGAACAATTTTCTAGATGTTCAATTTCTAAGTTTATTTGTCTGGTTCCCACACCAATAAAATGTGTATATAAAGAAGTGTATATAAATGTATTCCACATTTATATACACTTCAAGGTTTCCACACTTAACAATGTTCCAGAGTCATGTTCCTCGGTATTAAGATGATCTTAGTTTACAAGATGGAATAGTAAAAGTTGAACTAACTTTGAGTCCTGCCAATAATTAACATTCAACTTCTCTATTAAACTTGTTCTAGAGATATGAATCGCTGACACGTAGTTGAACAGTAGATCCAACTACTACCTCTTGTTGTTTGAAGATCCTTGTCTTCTGGAACTCCATTTCCGGCCTCTGCCAAAGACACCTAGAGTACTGGGTCTTGCACTCTGGCGTGTCGCCAAGCGTTGAGTGACAGGTGACAACTGGCTGGCTGCCGACCCAGGTGAACCCCGCTAACAGGAACACGATTTCACTACACGACTCATAACTCACCAGAAGTGATGATGGACGATCAAGGCTGCCACAGTAGAACAGAGCTTCGACGTACAACGATGGTGGTGTCTAGAGTCGGTTGTGAGCTTAGAGAGGCGTTGAAGTGGTTGGCGTGGTGACAGGACAGGTGAGTCCGACCTCAGCTCCTGGGCGATGCCATCTTCCGACGTTTACTTGTTATCCCAGTACTACTTGACCGGTACACATTCCGTGCATACCCTCGTGCAGCTGAACTTGGGCCGAGGTACAGGAGTGTACCCCATCTGGCGAGTCAGCGACACTCTATAGGAACAATGCTATTGATAACTGGGACCGCCTTATTGCTTCCTCGGTTTCCACACACGACAAACCACAGGTGTTAAGAGGGGGGCTGATGAGTCGCTGCACCTGGCGTACTTCCTCCACTTCCGGTTTTCCCGCAGTCTTGACGATGCAGCTGTGGGCTAGGTTGATGACCTTGATATTGTCATTATATATATATATATATATATATATATATATATATATATATATATATATATATATATATATATATATATATATATATATATATATATATATATATATATATATATATATTACTTGATATCGCCGTAGACCTTGCCTACGGTGATATTTCGTTGACTCTGGCCTCTGCTGCATAAAGACAGCATACTTGGCCCACACACATTCGTTAGTGACATGAGGTGTCGGCCGGGAGACTGCAGTTAGTCACCCTTTCCGGGTAACCAATTGACCAATTACCGGGTACCAGGGGGAGGGTTTTTATGTAACGTACATCAACCCCGATCTTATCCGAAAGGAAGGTCTTCCCAACATTCTGATCTCGATCCTTGGTTCACGTGTGACAGGGAGCCTGGAACAGTTGTACCATCAGACCTGAAAAAGACAAATAACAACCCTGGCAGAAGCATGGATATTACTTTGGGTTTTAGGAGGTTGGAAAACTCCAGAGTAAGGCAAAGTATGCAACCTGAGTCATGCACAACAGTAAATCCACGCCATTGCCTCTACAGGAAATATATGAACTCTACTAATGCTGACTAAGGGAGCTAACTAATCTTTTACTGTACAGCTCGAGATCTTGTTACCACAGGGTGACAAGATTGAATTTGACTACTGATGAGAGTTGATAGAAGGTCATCCTCTGCATCTGACTCAACACTTGAATCATTGGCCAGCTCAGCTAGATCTGAAATTAAACTTGCTGAAGGCAGATCTAGTTACTCCCTAGCATGATATTGTTTTAACTTATCAATGTGGATAGTTCTCTCAACTTGGACTTCAAAAATACCTTTAATAATAAAATTAAATGAATCTAGGGAAGGGAGAGTTGGGGAATGGGTAAGATGCGGGCGAGTTGGGGGGGGTGCGGGAGGGGGAAGATAAGGGTGCAGTGTGTTGGGGAGGTAAGGGAGGGGAAAGGTAAGGGGTGAGGGAGATAAGAAAGAGGATGGGGGAGGGGATGGGAAATGGATTTTATGGCAGGAGTCAGGTGTGGAGGGTGCAGATATTTGGGGGAGGAGGAGCTGGAGGTAAGAGGGAGATAGGTGAAGGGGAGGGTTCCAGGAGGGGGGGGAGCATGGAGGGATGGAAGGAGGGAGGGGGGAGATATGGTGTGTTATGACCACTTGATAATTACCTGGGGTGTTTATTACACGGGTGTCATGAGGGTATGGTTAGTCTCATGTTTACTTTGATAAGGTAAGCTAAGGGAACGAAAGCTACTTGTTCTGGAATATTATGTTTGATGAACATTGAACTAAGGCGGAGAACAGGAGTTGGAGCTCGGTAATTGCTTTGATCTCTTTTCCTATGTACGAAATATAGTGGTTTTAAATCTCGAGGAAATTGATCGCATAATAGCGGAGTTGTTAGGACGAACTAAGGGGGGTGGGGGGTGGGAGGTGAACCTCGGTAACTACCTTGATTTTATTTACTGAGTCAATAAGCTAGCGGTTTAAGTCTCAGAGGATTTGGGAAGATATTAATAAAGATTCAAGAAGGTACTAAGGTGGAGGACAGGAGCTGGAACTCAGTAACTAAAGTGTTGTATTTTACTACATCTGAAATACAGCGGTTTTAAATTTCGGGGGATTTGGATAAATACTAATGAAGTTGAAAGAAGGAAGAAGGATGCGCACAAGAGCTAGAGCTCGGCAACTGCTTTAATCTTATTTACTATGTTCAAAATACAGTGGTTTAAAATTTTAGGGAAATTGGACTGACAGTAGCAAAGTTGTACGAATGATCTAAGGCGGGGACAAGAGCCGGAGCTTGGTAACTTTATTTTGTTTTAATACGTCTTTAATATGACAAAAATGGGGCGAAAATTGGGCTACCAGTAGCGAAACTATACTTATTAATGTACAGAACCAAGTCCAAGAACTAACTTCTGGTAAACTTTTTAAAACCATCTGTAGTAGTAGTATTGTCTGTAGAGTTTGTTTTTTCTCCAAAACTTTAAGAATGCAGCGAAGACCTTTTTGGTCTGAATTTCCCCCATAAGAATTACTTAAGACCGCAGCTGAAACTGGGAATGCGTTAACAAACTCCTAATAAAACTATTCTCTGAAAATGAACTCTGAAAAAAATTAGTCCGAAACTATGTGACTGAGTGAGGAATAAAACTCTGAAAAATTCGGTCTCAATCTGGAGTGACACGGCAGAAAGTTTCCCCCAAATAACGGAAACTTAGCGGTAAGCCTTCATTCCCACTACTGACCACAACCTCCACCTACCATCTCCACCAGTTCTGATAATTAGTTACATAAATACCATTACTTCCAGGCGGTTCTTCGATACAACATTCCTGAGGCCGAGGCAAGTGACGCCTTCGACATGACGGTGAACACCATCACAGTACCGGATAACAAGTGTATCACCAAACGCATCACTGTGTGCGCTTCCTATCGCCTCCCCGACGGCAAGTCTAACATGGCTGTTATTGATGTGGATCTTATCTCCGGTTACATCCCAGAGAAAGATGATCTGAAGAAACTTGTTAAGGATGAAGTCAATATAAAGCGATATGATGTGGATGGCAGCAAGGTTGCTTTCTACATTGAAGAATTATCTGCTAATGACACTTGTGTAAACTTCCGTGTGATAAGAAACATTGAGGTGGAGAATGTTAAGCCCGGCTCAGTACGTCTCTATGATTACTATCAGCCAGAGTTCCAAATTTCTAAGGTGAGTACACTGTCTTTCGTTTCGTTAAGAATTCCTAATGTTTGGCTCAAATTAGTCTTTCAAGTGATTCTTCTGCTAAATATTTATATAACATTTAAATGAAGAGATATGTAATGCATCACATTAAGACTTTTTGTTAAAGATCGTAAATTTGTAGAAAAAAAATATAATTTTTGGAATGTCTTGTAAATAATGCATAATGCTCGAAATAGTTTTTTTTTAAATATAGTTTATAATAGCATTAAAGACAAGGAGGTGATATTGTTTTATTGCTCCTGAAATTATCATAAATGTTTCACATATATATATGCTTCATATATATTATATATATATATATATATATATATATATATATATATATATATATATATATATATATATATATATATATATATATATATATATATATGCGAACAAGCCTGAATGGTCCCCAGGACAATATGCAACTGAAAACTCACACCCCAGAAGTGACTCGAACCCATACTCCCAGAAGCAACGCAACTGGTATGTACAAGACGCCTTAATCCACTTGACCATCACGACCGGACAAAATGAGGTGATAGCCGAGGCTATTTGAACCACCCCACCGCCGGCACTCGGATAGTAATCTTGGGCATAGCATTTTACCAAATCACCTCATTCTTTGGGGCACACGTGAGGAACACAAATGCGAACAAGCCTGAATGGTCCCCAGGACAATATGCAACTGAAAACTCACACCCCAGAAGTGACTCGAACCCATACTCCCAGAAGCAACGCAACTGGTATGTACAAGACGCCTTAATCCACTTGACCATCACGACCGGACAAAATGAGGTGATAGCCGAGGCTATTTGAACCACCCCACCGCCGGCACTCGGATAGTAATCTTGGGCATAGCATTTTACCAAATCACCTCATTCTTTGGGGCACACGTGAGGAACACAAATGCGAACAAGCCTGAATGGTCCCCAGGACAATATGCAACTGAAAACTCACACCCCAGAAGTGACTCGAACCCATACTCCCAGAAGCAACGCAACTGGTATGTACAAGACGCCTTAATCCACTTGACCATCACGACCGGACAAAATGAGGTGATAGCTGAGGCTATTTGAACCACCCCACCGCCGGCACTCGGATAGTAATCTTGGGCATAGCATTTTACCAAATCACCTCATTCTTTGGGGCACACGTGAGGAACACAAATGCGAACAAGCCTGAATGGTCCCCAGGACAATATGCAACTGAAAACTCACACCCCAGAAGTGACTCGAACCCATACTCCCAGAAGCAACGCAACTGGTATGTACAAGACGCCTTAATCCACTTGACCATCACGACCGGACAAAATGAGGTGATAGCCGAGGCTATTTGAACCACCCCACCGCCGGCACTCGGATAGTAATCTTGGGCATAGCATTTTACCAAATCACCTCATTCTTTGGGGCACACGTGAGGAACACAAATGCGAACAAGCCTGAATGGTCCCCAGGACAATATGCAACTGAAAACTCACACCCCAGAAGTGACTCGAACCCATACTCCCAGAAGCAACGCAACTGGTATGTACAAGACGCCTTAATCCACTTGACCATCACGACCGGACAAAATGAGGTGATAGCCGAGGCTATTTGAACCACCCCACCCCGGGAGGACAGTGGCGGCGGTGGCGGATAGTGGCGGCGGGCGGACAGTGGCGGCGGCGGGCGGACAGTGGCGGCGGCGGGCGGACAGTGGCGGCGGCGGGCGGACAGTGGCGGCGGCGGGCGGACAGTGGCGGCGGCGGGCGGACAGTGGCGGCGGCGGGCGAACAGTGGCGGCGGCGGGCGGACAGTGGAGGCGGCGGGCGGACAGTGGCGGCGGCGGGCGAACAGTGGCGGCGGCGGGCGGACAGTGGCGGCGGCGGGCGGACAGTGGCGGCGGCGGGCGGACAGTGGAGGCGGCGGGCGGACAGTGGAGGCGGCGGGCGGACAGTGGAGGCGGCGGGCGGACAGCGGAGGCGGCGGGCGGACAGCGGAGGCGGCGGGCGGACAGTGGTGGCGGCGGGCGGACAGTGGTGGCGGCGGGCGGACAGTGGTGGCGGCGGGCGGACAGTGGTGGCGGCGGGCGGACAGTGGTGGCGGCGGGCGGACAGTGGTGGCGGTGGCAGACAGTGGTGGCGGTGGCGGACGGTGGCGGCGGTGGCGGACAGTGGCGGCGGTGGCGGACAGTGGCGGCGGTGGCGGACACTGGCGGCTGTGTCTGGCGGTGGTGGCGGGCGGTGGCGGGTGGCGGCGTCTGTGATGAGTGGTGGCGGCTGGCGGTGGTGGGTGGTGGTGGCGGCGGTGGTGGTGGGTGGTGGTGGCGGCGGCGGCTGGTGGTGGTGGGTGGTGGCGGCGATGGTGGTGGGTGGTGGTGGCGGCGGTGGTGGTGGTGGTGGGTGGTGGTGGTGGCGGCGGCGGCTGGTGGTGGTGGGTGGTGGCGGCGGTGGTGGTGGTGGCTGTGGTGGGTGGTGGCGGTGGTGTCGGCGGCAGCTGTGATGGGTGGTGGCGGCGGCGGCGGTGATGGGTGGTGGCGGCGGCGATGGTGGTGGGTGGTGGTGGCGGCGGCGGTGATGGGTGGTGGCGGCGGTGGTGGCGGCGGCGGCTGGTGGTGGTGGGTGGTGGTGGTGGGTGGTGGCGGCGGGTGGCGTTGGTGGGTGGCGGTGGCTGGTGGCTGGTGGCGGGTGGCGGCTGGTGGTGGGTGGTGGCGGCTGGTGGTGGGTGGCGGCTGGTGGTGGGTGGCGGGTGGTGGCTGGTGGTGGGTGGCGGGTGGCGGCGGGTGGCGGCTGGTGGCGGGTGGCGGCGGGTGGCGGCTGGTGGCGGGTGGCGGCTGGTGGTGGGTGGTGGCAGGTGGCGGCTGGTGGCGGCTGGTGGTGGCTGGTGGCGGCTGGTGGTGGGTGGTGGCGGCGGGTGGTGAGTGGCGGTGGTGGGTGGCGGTGGCTGGTGGCGGGTGGTGGCGGGTGGCGGTGGGTGGTGGCGGGTGGCGGCTGGTGGTAGGTGGCCGGTGGCGGCGGGTGGCGGCTGGTGGTGGGTGGCGGGTGGCGGCTGGTGGTGGGTGGCGGGTGGCGGCGGGTGGCGGCTGGTGGTGGGTGGTGGCAGGTGGCGGCTGGTGGTGGCTGGTGGCGGGTGGCGGCTGGTGGTGGGTGGTGGCGGCGGGTGGTGAGTGGCGGTGGTGGGTGGCGGTGGCTGGTGGCGGGTGGCGGCTGGTGGCGAGTGGTGGCGGGTGGCGGCTGGTGGTGGGTGGTGGCGGGTGGCGGTGGTGGGTGGCGGTTGCTGGTGGCGGGTGGTGGCTGGTGGTGGGTGGTGGCGGGTGGCGGCTGGTGGTGGGTGGCGGCTGGTGGTGGGTGGCGGCTGGTGGTGGGTGGCGGCGGGTGGCGGCTGGTGGTGGGTGGCGGGTGGCGGCGGGTGGCGGCTGGTGATGGGTGGTGGCAGGTGGCGGCTGGTGGTGGGTGGTGGCGGCGGGTGGTGAGTGGCGGTGGTGGGTGGCGGTGGCTGGTGGCGGGTGGCGGCTGGTGGCGGGTGGTGGCGGGTTTCGGCTGGTGGTGGGTGGTGGCGGGTGGCGGTGGTGGGTGGCGGTGGCTGGTGGCGGGTGGCGGCTGGTGGTGGGTGGTGGCGGCTGGTGGTGGGTGGCGGGTGGCGGCGGGTGGCGGCGGGTGGCGGCTGGTGGTGGGTGGCGGGTGGCGGCGGGTGGCGGCTGGTGGTGGGTGGCGGGTGGCGGCTGGTGGTGGGTGGTGGCAGGTGGCGGCTGGTGGTGGCTGGTGGCGGGTGGCGGCTGGTGGTGGGTGGTGGCGGCGGGTGGTGAGTGGCGGTGGTGGGTGGCGGTGGCTGGTGGCGGGTGGCGGCTGGTGGCGGGTAGTGGCGGGTGGCGGCTGGTGGTGGGTGGTGGCGGGTGGCGGCTGGTGGTGGGTGGTGGCGGGTGGCGGCTGGTGGTGGGTGGTGGCGGGTGGCGGCTGGTGGTGGGTGGTGGCGGGTGGCGGCTGGTGGTGGGTGGTGGCGGGTGGCGGCTGGTGGTGGGTGGTGGCGGGTGGCGGCGGGTGGTGGGTGGTGGCGGCGGGTGGTGAGTGGCGGTGGTGGGTGGCGGTGGCGGCTGGTGGTGGGTGGTGGCGGGTGGCGGCGGCTGGTGGTGGGTGGTGGCGGGTGGCGGCGGCTGGTGGTGGGCGGTGGCGGGTGGCGGCGGCTGGTGGTGGGTGGTGGCGGGTGGCGGCGGCTGGTGGTGGCGGGTGGCGGCGGCTGGTGGTGGGTGGTGGCGGGTGGCGGCGGCTGGTGGTGGGTGGTGGCGGGTGGCGGCGGCTGGTGGTGGGTGGTGGCGGGTGGCGGCGGCTGGCGGTGGGTGGTGGCGGGTGGCGGCGGCTGGCGGTGGGTTGCGGCTGGTGGTGGGTGGCGGGTGGCGGCGGGTGGCGGCTGGTGGTGGGTGGCGGCGGGTGGCGGCGGGTGGCGGCTGGTGGTGGGTGGTGGCAGGTGGCGGCTGGTGGTGGCGGGTGGCGGCTGGTGGTGGGTGGCGGCTGGTGGTGGGTGGTGGCGGGTGGCGGCGGGTGGCGGTGGTGGGTGGCGGTGGCTGGTGGCGGCTGGTGGTGGGTGGTGGCGGTGGGTGGTGGCGGCGGGTGCATGGTGGGTGGCGGTGGCGGTGGTGGGTGGTGGCGGCTGGTGGCGGGTGGCGGGTGGCGGCTGGTGGTGGGTGGTGGCGGGTGGCGGCTGGTGGCGGCCAGCTGGGACACACCCTTCACCACTGAAGGTCTGAGCACAACTAACCATGTCTCTCTCACCACCAGAACAGTGTTGCCAGCTCGCGCTCTCAAAATGTTTCCTTCAAAGATTGTATATTATCTTTGAACAACAAGTTTGATTATAAAGGAAATAATGCATATATTATTGTCACATTAATACTGTGCAATATCTTATTACATTCCTGCTAAATAATTATAATTTGAAACAGGACAAAAAATCCAACATATATATAAAAACCAACATTAGAGATCACGAGGCCTAGGCCTCGCCTGTGACCACACATCCTGCCTCCCTGGCCTGCTACCCTCTCACACCTCACACTCTTAACTCTCTCATAATCACACTCACTCTCTTTCTCTGTCACTCTTACTCTGTCACTCTTACTCTCTGTCACTCTTACTCTGTCACTCTTACTCACTGTCACTCTTACTCTGTCACTCTTACTCTCTGTCACTCTTACTCTCTGTCACTCTTACTCTCTGTCACTCTTACTCACTGTCACTCTTACTCTGTCACTCTTACTCTCTGTCACTCTTACTCTCTGTCACTCTTACTCTCTGTCACTCTTACTCTCTGTCACTCTTACTCTGTCACTCTTACTCTCTGTCACTCTTACTCTCTGTCACTCTTACTCTCTGTCACTCTTACTCTCTGTCACTCTTACTCTCTGTCACTCTTACTCTCTGTCACTCTTACTCTGTCACTCTTACTGTCACTCTTACTCTGTCACTCTTACTCTCTGTCACTCTTACTCTCTGTCACTCTTACTCTCTGTCACTCTTACTCTCTGTCACTCTTACTCTGTCATTCTTACTCACTCTCAGTCACCCTTACCCATTCATACTCACTCTCTCACTCTTACTCTCATACTCTTACTCTCAATTACTCTTACTCTCAATCACTCTTACTCCCAATCACTCCTACTCCCAATCACTCCTACTCTCAATCACTCCTACTCTCATTCTTACTCTTACTCTTACTCCCAATCACTCTTACTCTCAATCACTCTTATTCTCATTCTTACTCTTACTCCCAATCACTCTTACTCCCAATCACTCTTACTCTCAATCACTCTTACTCTCAATCACTCTTACTCTCAATCACTCTTACTCTCATTCTTACTCTTACTCACTCTTACTCTCAATCACTCTTATTCTCATTCTTACTCCTACTCCCAATCACTCTTACTCCCAATCACTCTTACTCTCAATCACTCTTACTCCCAATCACTCTTGCTCTCACTCTTACTCTCAATCACTCTTACTCTCAATCACTCTTACTCTCATTCTTACTCTTACTCACTCTTACTCTCAATCACTCTTATTCTCATTCTTACTCCTACTCCCAATCACTCTTACTCCCAATCACTCTTACTCTCAATCACTCTTACTCCCAATCACTCTTACTCTCAATCACTCATACTCTCAATCACTTTTACTCTCAATCACTCTTACTCTCAATCACTCTTACTCTCACTAACTCTCAATCACTCTTACTCTCACTCTAACTCTCAATCACTCTTACGCACTATTACTCACTCTTTCTCTCAGTCATCCTTACTCACTCTCATACTCACTCTTACTCTGTCACTCTTACTCTCTGTCACTCTTACTCTCTGTCACTCTTACTCTCTGTCACTCTTACTTTCTGTCACTCTTACTCTCTGTCACTCTTACTCTCTGTCACTCTTACTCTCTGTCACTCTTACTCTCTATCACTCTTACTCTGTCATTCTTACTCTGTCACTCTTACTCACTCTCAGTCACCCTTACCCATTCATACTCACTCTCTCACTCTTACTCTCATACTCTTACTCTCAATTACTCTTACTCTCAATTACTCTTACTCTCAATTACTCTTACTCCCAATCACTCCTACTCCCAATCACTCCTACTCTCAATCACTCCTACTCTCATTCTTACTCTTACTCTCACTCTTACTCTTACTCCCAATCACTCTTACTCCCAATCACTCTTACTCTCAATCACTCTTACTCTCAATCACTCTTACTCTCATTCTTACTCTTACTCTCAATCACTCTTACTCTCATTCTTACTCTTACTCACTCTTACTCTCAATCACTCTTATTCTCATTCTTACTCCTACTCTCACTCTAACTCCTACTCCCAATCACTCTTACTCCCAATCACTCTTACTCTCAATCACTCTTACTCCCAATCACTCTTACTCTCAATCACTCTTACTCTCAATCACTCTTACTCTCACTAACTCTCAATCACTCTTACTCTCACTCTAACTCTCAATCACTCTTACTCTCATACTCACCCTTACTCTCAATCACTTTACTCTCACTCTTACTCATTCTGTCACCCTTACTCTCACTCTTACTCACTCTCAGTCACTCTTACTTATACTCACTCTTACTCACACTTACACACTCTCTGGCACTCTCACTCACCTTCAGTCACTCTTACTCACTCTTACCCACTCTCGCTCACTCTTACTCACTCTAGTTAATAAGAACACGCCAATATAAGACAACAAAACGTTTTCAGATTCTTTCTCACCACTTTCCAGCAACTTTTATAATTTATATAAATTATCTTAGGGAATAATACATAAATTATATATTTAAACATGATATTAGTGTTTAGTGGAATGCATAAGGAGTCAAATTGTGTTAAAAAGAGCGATTTTTAGAAAATTTGGAAAACTACTTTTTTCTGTTCATATTATAACTAAATGGATTTTAAAGGTTTCACTCAGCCAATATATATCATTCACAATTTATTAATGAATTTTACAAAAAAACACCATAAATTTTATATTTAAACATGTAAAAACTATTTGTTTTACATTTGGAAGAAAATAATTGTAGAAAAACAATTTATAATTAAACCTTTGTGTTTGGATTTTCTGGGGGGAGCCCCGTCGGCTCCCCGGAGCTTTACCGGCTGATATGCTAATGTCAGACTTTGGCATCAGTCATGTGTATGGAGTTCTAGGGCCTACCGGGGACCACGAGCCAGAACCTGGCCCCCTCAGAGAGGCAAGGGGAGCAATGGCCTATAGAAACCCCCGTGTGGTTGGAAGCATTCTATGTCTGCCATCGACCGGGTCAAGCATCCAGAAAGGTAAGCATTCCAAAACAAACCCCTATTCTGGTGAAAATTGCTACCTAAGCCGAACTAGTGAATAGAACTCTTCAACAGAAAACACGGAAACTAGTATGACGTCATACGTCACCGCGCCGCTGTCTGCGCAGCTCCCCCCTCCCCGGGAGGGGGAAGGGGGAGCCCCAGACCTCCCACGCTGGCTATCCACCCATCAGTTCTTTGGCTGTGCTTGCAGGATTTGAGCTCTGGCTCTTGGGTCCCGCCTATCTGGTAGAACTTGCGGGATAGTACCAGTGGAGTGCAGTGGTGCTATTGGCACTTTTGGGGAACACTGTATTACCATCAGTGGTCTGTGCTTGTTACACGACCTACTTGCGAGCATAAGCCTTCTTGCTGGTTCGTCCGTGGACTTCCAGGGCGCACTGGCCTGTTTTCGTATGGCAGTTCCGGCCCGTCCTGGTTGTGGGGGTATGTGGGCCGGTGGACTGCTCCTAGCGGCTGCCTGGTGGGCCATCCTCTGGCCGGTCTGGCCTGCCCTTGGGCCGGGCTTGAGGTGTAAAAGAGCTCCCAGTACCTCATCCAGCAGGTATCGAGCGGGGTTTCTCCGCCGTCGGTCGCCTGGTGCAGGTTTCTGGGCCTGCAGGGTTTTGTCGTGTCTCCGTTGGCCCTGTCTGGGGTCTGCCTGCTCCGTTCTCTGCCTTTGCAGAGGGGAGTTGCTATTTACATGTTGCATGTTGCAGTGGTGCCTGTTGCTGCTGCTGCTGCACGTGAGCATTGGTACCGTGTTTCACGGTGGCGTGTCCTTGTTCCTGTGTCCGGTTGTGGAGTGGCGCTTTGCTGCCGTTTTGTGCCTGGGGATTGCGTGGGGTTTTTGTCCCTGCCTGATTGTCCACCCCTGGTCGTTCTCCTGTTTTTTTTTTTTTTTTTGTGCTTCTGCTCTTTCTTCCTGCCTCTTCTGCAGCAGGAATGTTCTGCGTGTGTTCTTAGGCGTTGGTCAGCCTGTGTCCTGTGATGTGCTTCTTTGTCTCGGTCTGTTGCAGTTGTTCGTGCCCCTTGGTTCGGGTCCTGTTCTGGCGGCGACCCTTCCGCCTTCTTTGGTTTTCCTAGCTTGCCCTGCCGGTTGTTGTTGTTTTATTTTTTTTGGGGGGGGGGTCTTGCGATGTCTCGCGTCGGACCCGTCGTTTCTGAACTCCTGGCGGGCTTGCATGCTTCGGAGTTTTTCTGTTCGGCAGACGTTCCATCTCCTTGTGCCGCCTGGGTTTCGGTGGTCGCGCCCGAGATCTTCTCGCGGCTCCGCCTTTTTCCTGGGCTCGGGGGGGCCTTGTCGGGGCTGCTTATGTTCTGCCTCGTGGTCTCGCCTCCGGTTGGTGGTCGGGTGGCTTCGTGGTAGGTGTCCCACCTGCGTGCTTCTTGGCGGCAGTATGGGGTATTTTGGCGGTCCTTCCTTTTCCTGTCCCTTCTTCGGTGGGTCCTTCTTGTTGGCTTGGTTTACTCTCGGCTTGGTTTTCTAGTGGGGGTTGGGGGCCGTCGTCTTGCCACATACTGTCGCCTCTTTTCGTGCGGCGCAGGCGGAGCCGCTTCAGCTTGCTTTCGGTCTTGGTGTTGCTTCTGCACCGTTAGTCAGCTGTCTTGTGCGTCATTTCACCTCCGGCCTGTTCGTGCGCCGCTTGCACCATCCTGGTCTCTGGTCAGCGTGCTCTGTCTTCTCCTCGGTTGGTAGTGTCCCTTCGGTTCCGGTGTGTTTTTTCGTCGGCTCTTTCCTTTGGGCCTTTGCCTCTGGGGGTCGGTTCGCTGTGTTTTCTTGCTCCTTCGGTTTTAGCGTTTTGGTTGTTTGATGGCAGCAGTCTCCATCTTTTCTGGCGCGGGGTGGGGCTGCTGCATTCTGGAGGGGTCCAGGGTTTGTTGGTGCTTTGTTAGTCGGGCCGGGGGTGTGTCGTTTTTGTGTTCAGTGGCGGCCCTCTGCTGTTGTTTGCGTGCCACGGCGTTTGGGTCCGGAGCGCGTTTTGCGTTCCGGTTCTGTTCCTCCCGATTCGCGGGTGATAGTGTCCCGGGTGGTCAGCCGTGTTCTTGCGGCTAAGATGCCTGTGTTCCTCCCTCATGCCTGTGGCGTTCGTGGCTTCGCTGCTCTCGCTGCCGTCTGGGCGACGTGGCCTTGCTGTCTTTCGGGCATGGATTTTTGGTGTTCGTGCAGGGGCCTTGCTGCTCGTGGTTCTCGTGTTGTTCCCGGGATTTTCGGGGCTGTGGCGCCTTGGGTTGGCGTTTGCTGCCGGTTGTCTCGCCTCCTTGGGGGGTGCGTGGTGTCCGCCTCCCGGTTTTGTCCCTTTGACCTTCCTCTGTGGGTAGTTAGCTCCGGGGAGCCGACGGGGCTCCCCCCAGAAAACCAGCGTTGAATGTAATGAAACGCCATTTTCTGGGTGAGACCCGGAGGCTCCCCGGCAACCCTCCCTCCCTCCGGTCGGCGTTTTTCGCGTGTTTTGACATCCAGCCTCAGAACTGATGGGTGGATAGCCGGCGTGGGAGGTCTGGGGCTCCCCCTTCCCCCTCCCGGGGAGGGGGGAGCTGCGCAGACAGCGGCGCGGTGACGTATGACGTCATACTAGTTTCCGTGTTTTCTGTTGAAGAGTTCTATTCACTAGTTCGGCTTAGGTAGCAATTTTCACCAGAATAGGGGTTTGTTTTGGAATGCTTACCTTTCTGGATGCTTGACCCGGTCGATGGCAGACATAGAATGCTTCCAACCACACGGGGGTTTCTATAGGCCATTGCTCCCCTTGCCTCTCTGAGGGGGCCAGGTTCTGGCTCGTGGTCCCCGGTAGGCCCTAGAACTCCATACACATGACTGATGCCAAAGTCTGACATTAGCATATCAGCCGGTAAAGCTCCGGGGAGCCTCCGGGTCTCACCCAGAAAATGGCGTTTCATTACATTCAACGCTGGTTTTTTGAGTAAAAGTTTCTCAAAGGCTCTCCTGCACCATTCTCAATGCAAATCATTCCCACACCTATGGGAAGAGATAGGCGAACGTTGTGTAGATGATTTGTGTTTGCTGGGTAGGTACGACATATATATATATATATATATATATATATATATATATATATATATATATATATATATATATATATATATATATATATATATATATACATATATATATATATATATATATATATATATATACATATATATATATATATATATATATATATATATATATATATATATTATACTAAATTAATAGAGTTTTGTGATTAACAGTTCTATAAAATCTCCCAAAAATGTGACTGGAAGCTAAGTACAATAAAGAAAATAGGTTTAGCGAGGAGCCGGCTCATTTGGCTGATTACTCCTGAGACGAGACTACTGTCCAGACATTTTATGGAGTGTTGTGAATAGGAGTATTTGTCTAAATTACCATACTCTCTGGACTGTTCACTGACTATTCACAAATATTCACATATTTGTATATATGTGTGCAAATTGCTGTGAAAGTAGAGAAGCAGCAACTTTGGCTACGTTAGACAGGTGAAAGTAGTTCGCCTGATAATGGTTTTTCACCTATGCCATCACTTTGTCGCAGTTTATCATAAGTAATGTGTTAATATTTCCACCTTCTCTTATTGCAGAGCTACACGCTTCCTCCTGCATCTGAGTGCCGCTAGACAATCCAGTTCTGATGGTGTTCTTAATCAACTCATAATCTGATGCTAGGATCAATTGCTTGTTCTGAGGTCACACCTGGTGCTAGGATCAGTAGTTAGTGCTGGGATGACAATTCAAGCTGGTATTATTAGTTTGTCCTCAATTATTATTGCATTATTATAGATGCTGTGTTCACAGCTGAAATTTCTGGTAGATGACAAAGTTTCAAAATTCTGTATAACTCAAGTTCTCAACATTACCACTTAAACAGTCATGGGAAAGATAAAACCTTCACGCAAAATCCAATGTCATTAAGGAGAGCTTATCAGTCAATGGTTACATCTGACTTCATTAAAGTATTATACCCATTACATTTTTATTAATTGTATGATATGTATTTGTTTATTTCAGTTGTCTTTTATTATTTGCTAGAGTATATATATATTTGGTGTTTGTAAAACAAAATTCAATAAAAATATCATTCGTAAAGTTTTTTAATTATACATTACTTCAATAACCTTAAAGTCAGGCTGTATAATGACAGAGCCAGGATCACACAGTTTGTTAAATAGTTCAATATTTTCCCCTTACATTTTCACCAGGTACAACAAAAGTCTTCCATTTACTCAACATGAACTACCCTCTGTAGTCTCTGTGTACTTTATATTGCAGCTAAACTATTAACTAAAATCTGGTAAATTGCTATTGTAACAAACTGCTGTATTTTTTGCATATTAGTCATAATATTCATCATTTGGTGTTGCAAATAAGAATTAAATTATATTCTATAATACACACAGAAATCACAATTGCGTGATGCATCAAATGAACAAATCCACAAGAGCCGTGACGAGGATTAGAACCTGCGTCTGAGAGCATATGGGCGAGAGCTAAGTCGATTAAGGCAGCGTCTGGGATGCTCTCGGACGCAGGTTCGAATCCTCGTCACGGCTCTTGTGGATTTGTTTATATTCTATATGTTTTGATAGAGAGTATTCTTTCACTTCCATTCTGCATAATGGGATTCAAGCAAATATTAAACATTCTGTAATTTGTCTTTTGAAACTTTGCTAAATTGGCAGAATGATGAATGCTCTTTGGCACCAACCAAGTAGTCCAGAGTTTCTTTCTTATTCAGGAGGTAATATGAGCTTTTGGTTTTGATTAAGTATAAAAGCGCGAAACGATTATCCTTTTGTTGGAAAATGTAAGTGATTGACAAATAATCTATGAATTGAAGAGCACTTTATGTTGAATAGCAGAGGAATGTGGATAATATGGTATATAAACCTTTCGTTTAACAAAATTGATCCCTATTTAAAGATTTATTGATCTCATTGAACTGATTATGAGGTGTTTTAGAGAGCGTCTGTGAGTACATCAAGTACAGAGTAAAGGTGCCTTTAGGTACTTAGCTAGAAACATGCGTTTTTCTATGCCATATTTCTCGCTCTGAAAACATATGGAGTTAACTTTGTACTGGCAAATTATTTGTGTAAATGAACTTTTGGCTCTTTAAAACTCGCCTCTGAATTGGCTTAAGAACTGTATATCTTCAGTTTTCATTATTTTAATTACAACAATCAACTAAGGCTTTGACAGCTGTTACAGGTATTAAAACGCATGAAGGATGTTTGGATTTTGGACTATTTTCAAGGATAGTCTTCCTTTCCCCCTCAGGAACAGAGTGAATGAACAAATCAGGAACATAAATGAGTAAATCAGGAACAAATACGCTTTAGTTGGGGGGATTGGGGTAAAGCATTCAGGCCTGCCTGAATCAGTCGGCCCGTTTGGCTCGTCATTCATTGTTTGTTTGGCTAGCGCACCTGGTCAGACAGTGGGTGTTAGGCTAGCGCACCTGGTCAGACAGTGGGTGTTAGGCTAGCGCACCTGGTCAGACAGTGGGTGTTTGGCTAGCGCACCTGGTCAGACAGTGGGTGTTTGGCTAGCGCACCTGGTCAGACATTGGGTGTTTTTTGCATTGCGGTAATGGATTTCCGCAATGCAATGGATGGTTATCTTTAATGGATTTCAGCTGCTATTCAAATCTTTCAGTGTTTATCTGCATAATCTCTCTTTGTTACTGAATAGATTGCCCATGTTCATGTACCTTCCCTTGATGGGCTCCATGTAGCAGGGGATCCAATTTATGTTTTTTTATTTAACCTTCTCTATACTGCCTTTCTCCTCAGACTAGTAGGGCGGACGAACAGGCCTCAGAGTCGAAAGTTCATAGATGATCGGACTCTGCATTTCTGGCTGTATTGGTACCTTCCATACCTGGCCACGTTTTTGGCAGGAACGTATCTTAAGTCCCCAGTGGTGACTAGCTCACACTGTGGCTCCACCTCTGGTTAATACAACTGTGCCTCATACCCCCACTCCCTTCTTACTGAAAGAGCAAGAAGCCATTAACAAAACCGAAGTTACTCCTAATTTTCATGATCTGTTTCGCCAACCTATGCGTTCAAAATATTTTTATGTCATAACCAATGGTAATTGACAAATACATAAACACCTTGTACAATCGTTAAATTCATATATTACCATTAATCCCACCCAGACTGGCTGTTACAGTATCGACACCATCACTGAAATGTGGAGTAGAGATTTCTGCGCCATCTATGGACCTGCACTCCACCTCCCCGGTATTCGGTGCAACGCAGACAACGCCATCTGTTGGTGGTGGTGTGGCTCCGGTTTCCTGCCTCAGAAGATGAGGTCGATGAGGATGACCTCTGGTGGGTGGCGTATCGAGATCTATGCCATCTAGGTTGCGGCTACAATTACAATTTCAGTTCCCCGGTGGATGGGTGTTATCCTAAGGTCACCTAGTCTGTTTAGCTAATGACGTTTTATGTTCACAGAGGTGACATAAGGAGGCGATTGCGCTAAGGAGAGCAGTTCACCTTGGGCAGTCCTGAACTCCTGACTTGGTTTTGTGAGAGGACAAAGTGGCTGCCATCGGCTATAGCAGTGTGTTTGCTGCTGATTTGTGTAGTGTTGTATGGACCGACGTACCCAAGATTGGTCAGGACGACTTATGAGACGACAGGGTGCGTCTGGTGAGAAGTGCTACTAGTGAGCGACTAGAGACTTCTGTCAGGGTGCTAGCTACCCCTGCACGTGATTACTTGAGACCCCTATCAGCGTGTTGCTGAAACCCTTGGCCAGTGTGTATCTGGAGAGTGGAGGTGGGGTATTGGAACATCGTGACGATACCATGTGCGTGGACTGGCCCTTCTTGAAGGTGAACTCGCCAGTGTTTGCCATTAAGTGTGGGACGACGTGTAACTGGAGAGTGTTTGTTCACCAGGAAAATTAGCACTAATCTATCCCAATCTTAATTATGGTATCTGTGCATGGGAGTCTACTACTGCAAAACACCTTAAAAGCCCATCATCACCCAGCAAAAATCTGCTATCAGAATAATAACAAACTCTGCTTTCAGACAACACTCAGCTCCCTTGTTTAAATCCCTTAACTTGCTAAATATTAACTCCCTCCACACATTCTCTTGTGTCAGCTACATTTACAAAACCCTGTTCTTAAATGCAAACCTTGCTCTGAAACTCTCCCTGGACAGATGTAACAGGACCCATTATCACCACACCAGAAATAAATATCTCTTTGATATCCCCAGGGTCAAACTTAATCTGTGTAAATATTCTATACAAATTAAGGGACCTAGTCTATGGAACTCACTCCCTAGTGAATTGAAAAGCTGTCAAACTTTTGCCTCATTTAAAACCTAATGTTAAGTACCTAATTTAAGTACCTAATTTCATCTTCGTAGTTTCCTACACTGAGCTTTAAATTTGCTCTGTATCTAGTGTTACCCAATCTCCCAATCTTTATGTACTTAATCCAAACAACTTTACCATTGTGTTCATTGATGTCTTCTTTTATGTGCTAGCCATATGCTGTATTGTGCCTGCTTAGTTTTGTTAAACTACCATTCAAGCCGTCATTGCAATCATTCTGAGCTACCTATGTGCTTTAATAGTTTCAGTTAGTTAGTTTAGTTCATTTATTATGCACCCCATATCCATCCCGTGGGCGGTAGTGGAAATGGGGTTAAAAAGTGGAAAGGGTTACAGAGGCACATAATGGGCTCAGGGACTGAACCCCACAATTCATTTAGCTAAGCAAGTTACAATCTTGATGAGCTAGTTACAAAATTCAATATAAGTCATCACATCAACAGTGGGTTCGAGATCGACCTCAAGTACAGGTTCTAAATTAAGCAACTGACATATGTGGAGAGCTAGTGTCAAAATTTATATGTTTGTCCTGCACATCGCCCCCCATCCAGTGGGCAGCTTTAATATACCTAAACATTTTCTCTCATCTATTATTTTTTTTCATGCTATGTAACTGTTATCATTTTTATAAATTTTGCAAGTATTTACCTACTTATAAGTTTCTAGGATTAAGGACCTGCCCGAAACGCTGCGCATACTAGCTAGGCTAGCTAGTACTCACCTAATTGTGCTTGCGGGGGTTGAGCTTTGGCTCTTTGGTCCCGCCTCTAAACTGTCAATCAACTGGTGTACAGATTCCTGAGCCTACTGGGCTCTATCATATCTACATTTGAAACTGTGTATGGAGTCAGCCTCCACCACATCACTTCCTAGGGCATTCCATTTATTAACTACTCTAACGCTGAAAAAATTCTTTCTAAAAAAATTCTTTGTGGCTCATCTGGGTACTAAGTTTCCACCTGTGTCCCCTTGTTCGTGTCCCACCCGTGCTGAAGAGTTTGTTTTTGTCCACCCTGTCAATTCCCCTGAGAATTTTGTAGGTGGTTATCATGTCTCCTCTTACTCTTCTGTTTTCCAGGGATGTGAGGTTCAGCTCCTTTAGCCTTCCCTCGTAGCTCAATCCTCTCAGTTTCCGGACGAGCCTGGTGGCATACCGCTAAATCTTCTCTAACTTTGTCTTGTTTTTAACTAGGTATGGACTCCAGGCTGGAGCTGCATATTCCAGGATTGGTCTTACATAAGTGGTATACAGGGTTCTGAAAGATTCCTTACACAAGTTTCTAAAGGCAATTCTTATGTTGGCCAGTCTAGCATATGCCGCTGATGATATTCTTTTGATGTGGGCCTCTGGGGACAGGTTCGGTGTGATATCAACCCCCAGGTCTTTCTCTCTATTTGACTCTTGCAGGATTTCACCTCCCAGATGATACCTTGTGTTCAGCCTCCTGCTCCCTTCGCCTAATTTCATCACTTTACACTTTCCCGAGTTGAACTTTAGCAGCCATTTTCTAGACCATTCCTCCAGTATATCGAGGTCATCCTGTTGTCTCTGTCTATCTTCATCCGTCTTGATTCTTCTCATAATTTTTGCATCATCAGCAAACATTGAGAGGAATGAGTCTATACCCTCCGGAAGATTGTTCACATATATTAGAAACAGGATGGGTCCAAGTACTGAGCCCTGTGGGACTCCGCTGGTGACATCTCGCCACTCTGATGTCTCCCCCCCTCACCGTTACTCGCTGTTTCCTGTTGCTTAAGTACTCCCTTATCCACTGGAGCACCTTCCCTTTTACTCCTGCCTGTTGCTCCAACTTTTTTAACAGCCTTTTATGGGGTACTGTGTCAAAGGCTTTTTAACAATCCAGGAAAATGCAGTCGGCCCACCCTTCTCTTTCCTGCCTAATTTTTGTTGCCTGGTCATAACATTCTATTAAACCTGTGAGGTCCCTGAACCCATGTTGGTGGTGCGTTGCAAAGTTATTTCCCTCCAGATGCTCTACGAGCCTTTTCCTCACGATCTTCTCCATCACCTTGCATGGTATACAAGTTAAGGTAACTGGCCTGTAATTCAGTGCCTCTTGCCTGTCACCCTTTTTGTATATTGGGACCACGTTAGCTGTCTTCCAACTTTCTGGCAAGTCTCCTGATTTCAGTGACCTGTTATACACCATAGAGAGTGGCACACTTAGTGCTTCTGCACCTTCCTTTAGTATCCATGGTGAGATTCTGTCAGGCCCAACAGCCTTTGTCACATCCAGCTCCAGCAGACACCTTTTGACTTCATCACTGGTGAGGTCAAATTCCTCCAAGGTTGCTTGGTTTGCCGCCTCCTCATTTAGTGCAGGGGCTTCTCCTTGTTCTATTGTGAAGACCTCCTGGAATCTCTTGTCGAGTTCTTCACACACCACCTTGTTATTCTCTGTGTATCTGTTCTCCGCTTTTTGCAGCTTCATCACTTGTTCCTTCACTGCTGTTTTCCTCCTGATGTGGCTGTGGAGCAGCTTTGGTTGGGTCTTGGCTTTACTCGCGATGTCATTTTCAAACTGTCTCTCTGCTTCCCTCCTCACTCTGAGGTACTCATTTCTGGCCCTCTGGTATCTCTCCCTGCTCTCTGGTGTTCTGTTATTTCTGTAGTTTCTCTATGTTCTTGTACTCAGTTGCTTCGCTACCTTGCATTCCTGGTTGAACCATGGGTTTTTCTGTTGTTTTTCATTTTTCTCCTTTTGGACGGGGATAAACCTGTCTGCAGCTTCCTGGCACTTCTGGGTGACAAAATCCATCATGACCTGCACATTCTTGTCTCTATGTTCTGTTTCCCATGGTATTCCCCTGAGGAAGCTCCTCATCTCGTCATATTTTCCTCTTCGGTAATTCAGTCTTTTTCCCTCTACTCCCATCCTTGGATAGGTTATCCCTACCTCCACCAAGTACTCAAAGGTCAGTACACTGTGGTCACTCATTCCTATGGGGGCTTCAATTTTGACTTCCCTTATTTCTGACTCATTCAGGGTGAATATCAAGTCGAGTCTAGCTGGTTCATCATTGCCTCTCACTCTTGTGGGTTCCTTGACATGCTGGCTCAGAAAATTCCTTGTTGCCACTTCCAAGAGTTTAGCTCTCCACGTATCTGCACCTCCATGTGGGTCCCCATTCTCCCAGTCTATCTTTCCATGGTTGAAATCGCCCATGATTCCTGCAGGCAACTGAAGCTGCTCTATTATATTAATGGTTGCCATGTTGTTCCTATCAAACTCCTGTCTAGGTCTTCTGTCATTTAGGGGAGGGTTGTAAATGACTGCCACTATTATCTTAGGTCCACCCATTGTTATAGTTCCTGTTATGTAATCTCTGAATCCGTCACAGCCCGGAATTTCCATCTCATTAAAACTCCAGTCCTTCCTTATCATCAGGGCCACTCCTCCACCTCCTCTCCCTTCCCTCTCTTTCCTTACTATATAGTAGTCCTTTGGAAACACAGCATCTGTTATGACTCCTGACAATTTTGTTTCCGTTAGTCCTATTACATCAGGGTTTTCTTCTTGCACCCTTTCTGCCAGTTCACTTGCTTTATTGGTAATCCCATCAATGTTTGAGTACATTACCTTGAAGCTCACTTTCTTATATCCAATTTCACCCTCACTCCCCACAAGTGTAGGAAGTTGTTCTATGGTCATTGCTACTTGGGTAGGCTCCTCCTCCTGTGAGGTAGTTTCCAGGGGTTCAGGGGGAGGTGGAGTGGGGGATGGAGGGCTTAGGTCTTCCTCAGGCCTGCTTGGGGCAGGAAGAAGTCCTGGGGGTAAGAGAGCAGGGATTGCTTGGGGAAAGGGCACGCCCTCCTGCAGTGTAGTTGACAGGGGTTCGGAGGGAGATGGAGTGGGGGATAGAGGGCTTTGGTCTTGCTCAGGCCTGCTTGGGGCAGGGAGAAGACCAGGGGCTGGGAAAGCAGGGGGCTACTTGGGGTAAGGGGAGGGGGAGGATTTGGGTTTCCTGATGGGCATTGTGCAGGGGCAAGGAAGGGTTTGTGCTGGGGGGTAGGGAGGGCCCTATTGGGTGGTGGGCTGGGGTCTTGCATTCCCCCCTGGGGTTCCTGGGTTGCTGGATTGGGGCTCCCCACTCCCCTCTGGGATTGCTGGGTTGGAAGATGAGGTTCCCTGGCTCCCTTCTTTCTCCTTGCGCCTATTCCTTGCATCTGCTGCCCTTACTATCTCGTCTCTGGTCATGTCCCTCTGAACATATACCTCTTTGTAGTTCCTTGCATACCTCAATTTGCTCTTCTTTACTAGGATGTCCTCTTTGATGTCCTCGCTCTTGAATACTACCTTGATCAATCTCTTTTTGTCTCTGTTGTACTGGCCAATCTGGAAAAACTGTTCTATGTCTCGTTCAGCCCTTTCCATTCCTATCTCCTTTAATATCCCTGCCACATCAGCTTGGTCTTTATTCCTCGATTCCTCCCTTGTGGAGCCCTCTTGTTTCTTCACACCTACCACTACTACAGCTCTTTTCCTTTCCATTAGCTGGCTTGTGCATCTAGCTGCCTCCTGTGAGGTTACTGCTTTCATTACAACTTCCTTGAGTGTGGACATTGCTCCTGGGCTCTTCAGCATTTCAGCAAAGGTTGGGTCAATTGTAGGGGTCCCTGCCATTGCTACATCTCCTGGTACCTGGGGGTTGGTCCCCTGGACCAGAGTCTGAGGAGGGCCTGTTTTTAGGCTTTTTATCTCCTCTTGTGCTGCACTTAGTTCTGTCTGCAGCTTATATATAGTTTTCCTCAGGTCATTCAATTCCCCACTGACTTCCTTCCATGCCTTAGCAATCATCTCCATGAATGACTCGTCCAGTCCCTCTCCTCCAGCTTCATTCTGTTGTCTTACCATCCCGCTTGACCTGTGTGTGTGTGTGTGTGTGTGTGTGTGTGTGTGTGTGTGTGTGTGTGTGTGTGTGTGTGTGTGTGTGTGTGTGTGTGTGTGGTTTATTGTAGGGGTGGCACGGTGGGGGGGTTGGGTTAACTGGTGGACGGATGGAGGGAGAGAGGGAGTGAAAGGGAGAGGGGAGAGTGCAGGGGAGTGAAAGGGAGTGAGGGAGATTGAGGAAGAGAGGGAAATAAGCAGAGCGGGGGGGGGGGGGCAGAGGAAGGAGGACAATCAGGGGGGTGAGGGATGGAAGGTCAAGTCCCAGTGGTGAGGAGTGAGGTTGGCGGTAGGCTGGTTTGTGCGTGCGTGTGTGTGTGTGTTTACACTAGCATGTTATTGTGAGGTGGGGGGGGGGGGTAGGTCTAGTCAATGGCGGTGTAATGTAACACACAGGTGTGAGAAAACTAGTACCAAGCTGAGGCTCTTGAGCTACTTTTTGTATTTTAATTAACTTATGTTCAAAGCTAATTACTATATAAAAAAAACACTGTACACCTTGTATGACTGACTTTGAGAGGCACTCACCTCCAAGTAAGCATCCCACAGCACAATTAGGTGATTTATAAAGCAATGTCCGCCTTAATTGTTGACGTCCTCGCCAGAGCTCCTCCCATGTGGTGGGAGGGGCCCATAGTGGCTTTACAAGCGCTATGTATCCTCACAATCCCAATGTACCTTCTAGTATATATATAAATAAATAAATAAATAAATAAACTAAAGTGGCCCAGCCAAGGGGCATAAAACCGAAGTGGCCCAGCCAAAGGGCATAAAACCGAAGTAGCCCGGCCAAGGGGCAAGAAACTGAAGTTGTTTCATAGTAAAACAAAATGGCCTAGCTAAAGGACGTGCCAGAGTCAACTGTAATCACCTTAAAGTCTTTTTAGGGAAACCTGGGAGCTAACATGAAGGAAACGCCGGGCCCAGCCCAGGGGCCTAGAAAACTGAAGGAGCCCCGCATACGGGGGGTGGGGGGACGGGGTGCCCGGCCAAGGGGGCATAGAAAGAAGTGGCCCAGCCAAGGGGGCATAGAAAGAAGTGGCCCAGCCAAGGGGGCATAGAAAGAAGTGGCCCAGCCAAGGGGCAAAGAAGCCAAAGTGGCCCAGCCAAGGGGCAAAGAAGCCAAAGTGGCCCAGCCAAGGGGCATAGAGACTGTAGTTGTTTCGAAGTGAAACAAAGTGGCCTTTAGGCCCAGCGGCCTGGGGGCTGCAAGCCGCGACAGGAGGCCGAAACGGGCAGGGCGGGGCCATTACGCTGCCACTCCTCCTGGCGGCCAGGGCGGGGCACCCCCATGGAACCCCCTTAACCAACTGGGCTAGGAGGAGCCCACAGAAGAGTGAGCCGAGTGCAGGGGGCCAATCAAGGGCCCCCGCGCCACTCACATGACGCAGTCTACGGGCATCAGGAACTTAATAGGCACCAGCTGCCTGGCCCTGTGGCCCGGGGCTGAGCGCAGGCTACCTGCTCGACTAGGGCGAGCTAGACGCCAGAAAAGACCCAAAGGGACTGCAGGGGCCCACTAAGGGCATAACTGGGGAAGAGCACCTCGAAGCCCCTGGCCGCATGGGAGGAAGCACCACCACCCGAGGATGCGGCACTTACCCGCTGGCGGAGGGGAGCCCTGCACGTGCACACCACGTGGCCCACAGGCCCGGTCGCCACCCACGGGAGGCCCTATCTGGGGCGTGAGGCGAACCAGGGCCTCTAAGGAAGAACCCATAGGTGCGAGGAGGCCACAGAGTGCCTGTTCACGTGGGTCGACGCCCCCAGCGTAGTGCGGCACCGAACCGCGGGCGGAGGAGAGCCCAGCACGCGCACACCACGTGGCCCTCAGGCCCGGGTGGCCTTCCAGGGCGAGGGGCGAACCAGGGCCTCTAGAGACAACGCCTAGGGGGCAATAAAGTCACTGGGTGCCTGGCCACGTGGGCGACGCTGTGGGAAAACTCCTGGCAGCTATTCTCTTTTATAAATTGACTTTAATAAGATAATTTTTTATCTGATTAATTTTCTTAGTGAGTAAGTAATTAAGTGAGTGAACTGTATGCACTTGATTAAACTGCCTGAAATTATCTCACATACTTTGGGGGGACAATTTGTAGCTTAAACCACTTTGAGATGGCTCCTTCTTAAACCACAAATTGTTTACCTTATAAATATATTTATATCATACCACATATGGTGGTCTAATCTACTATTATTATGGTAATAATTAATAATTTTGAATACTACTTCTACAGTACATCTACAGTATACAAAAGGAGGACTTAGCTGATCCTGTAGAAGGGGCCTGCTAAGGCTGTGTAATTGTAGCATCAAAGATGGGTGTGGCCCTGTGCCTCTGAGTGCCACTTAATGGCAGCTGTGGAGGCTACAAAGCCGGTGTACAGCTAGGTAAATTATGTGTAAGGCCCAACTGTCTGCTCAGCTTCTTGATACTCTAAATCACAATTACCTGCCGAGTTCAAAGAATTAATAATGTTTCTCTAAACATATAATTACAGGTATGACATGGAATATGAGGGTGATAAATTGTGTAAACGTACTTTTGTCGGGGGTTCTTCATGCAAATAACTGGCTACCTATCTATATTTAAAGGATGCATCTATTTAAAACAGAATACTGGCAGTCGGATGCTTAATTTGCTGTAGTTGTTGAGAGGCTGTGTTGCTGTTGTTGACACATAATCTGGGTGTCTAACAATTAATCAGCTTATGGAGCTCTTTACAGCAGTGTTGTTGTTGGTGTACAAGGTGTAAGAGACGCTACCTCCCTTCGTGTTCTGGTGTTTTGGTTCTACCTCTGAACTTAATTTTACAGTAAAAAGGGAGTCAAGCTATATTTTGGTGTTAGTAATTATATTCAGTCTTATTGAACACCTTTTTATTAAATTTAAACACTAGACTGTTGTATAAACAGAATTTAGATAATGTAAATACGGCATCGTCGATGACGTCACGGAATCACCCAGTCTCTATTCTTTAAGTCCTGACCCCCTTGTTCTAAATGTCACAGTGAATACTAAGCTAAATAAAGTCCATCTTTGGCTAACTGCCAACAAACTCACCCTCAACATTGACAAAACTTTCTATATTTTGTTTGGCAATAAATCCTCTAATCAAATAAATCTCAGGATAAACAATACCCAAATTTGTAACAAAGTAGATGGCAAATTCCTTAGCGTTCTCATTGACCACAAGCTGAATTTCCAGGGACACATTCTAAATATATCAAAAAAAGTTTCAAAAACTGTTGGCATTCTTTCAATGATCAGATATTATGTACCTCGCCCTGCCCTGGTGACGCTCTATTACTCCCTCATCTATCCTAATCTCAACTATGGTATTTGTGCCATTATTTGGGTTCTACTACCCAAAATCATTTACGTCCTCTAATTACTCAACACAAAGCTGCTATTAGAACAATATCTAACTCTGGCCCCTGACATCACCCCCCCTTTGGTACCCTTACTCAAATCTCTGAATATGTTAGATATTAAGTCACTGCACATTCTCTTATGTGTTTTATACATATATAAATCGCTGAACTGTAATGCCAATCCTGATCTCAAAAGCTTCATAGAAGGTTGTAACAGAACCCATGAGCACCACACCAGAAATAAATACAGTTTTGATATTCCAAGAGTACGACTTAATTAAACTAGAAATGCTCTACAAATCAAGGGACCCAGAATGTGAAATGACCTTCCCAACCATGTTAAAGACTGTACCTCTCTCAACCAGTTTAAGATAAAAACGAAGCTCTACCTAATTCCCTGTAACCTACCTTACCCCTCTATTGTCAACCCATGTCTGTTTTCTTTTTTTAAAACAACGCCGTTTGTCTACCTAATTGTATTTGTGCTGCTTTTTCAGCCATGTTCCCCCCTTTTTTTTTATCTCTATTTTTATTTGTTCTCAACACATTTTATTCTTTATACTCAATTAGTATTAAACTTTAGTCATTTAAGTTTTTCATGCCCGAAACGCTTTGCGTAATAGTGGCTTTAGGCATTTTTTGTACTAGCCCTATCTATAAGTCCATCATTCTTTGTAAAATCTCTTGAATGTATGTACCTCACCTAAATAAACATATATTTATTTATTTATTATTTATTATTATTGTTAATTTATGCAAATTGTATATACTTGCTCAATGTAGAAAACCAACATTCTGCTTGTAACTCATTTTGTATGTATGTACTTTTTTGTATATTTTTGTATTTTTTTTTTTTTTTTTTTTTTTTTTTTTTTTGAGATATATACAAGAGTTGTTACATTCTTGTACAGCCACTAGTACACGTAGCGTTTCGGCGGGCAAGTCCTTAATCCTATGGTCCCTGGAATACGATCCCCGGCCGCGAAGAATCGTTTTTTCATCCAAGTACACATTTTACTGTTGCGTTAAACAGAGGCTACAGTTAAGGAATTGCGCCCAGTAAATCCTCCCCGGCCAGGATACGAACCCATGACATAGCGCTCGCGGAACGCCAGGCGAGTGTCTTACCACTACACCACGGAGACTGTAAAGACTGTATGAATTATAATCATACAAACTGACCCAAGTATACTATAGTTTACCCCAAATTTACTGTTAGAAGAAAAGGTTGAAAATAGACACGGGAGTATAACCGTTGGCTGCAAATACAACGATCAATAACATTGGTGAGCTTCACGTAAAAGCTTTACACAAGCTGCACCTATCATAAAGAAGATGCTGCAGAATTGACCAAGTGCTCACATCAAATCAAACTCAAAGAAACAACGCTAAAGCCTTGTATAATCGTCAACGTTGACTCCATCGTAACGCGTCTCCCTTCATCACTACATGTTCAGTCATCCACAGGATAAAATCGCACAAAGTGCAATTAAAATAAAGAAGATGAAAACTCACCAGTGTCCAGAGTGTGAGAAGGTATTTAGTCAGCGTGGACATATGAAGAGGCACAGGCAGGTGCATTCGGGTGATCGCCCTTACGAGTGTCCAGAGTGTGAGAGGAGATTCAGCCAACTTGACAATATGAAGACTCACATGTTAGTACATATAGATAAAAGACCTTTTGAGTGTGCCGAGTGTGGCAGATTATTTAAGACTCGTAAAGCTATAATAGCGCACATGTTAGTGCATACGGATGATAAACATCATGAGTGTCCAGAGTGTGGAAAGAGATTCAGTCATCTTGGCCATAAGAAGACTCATATGTTAGTGCATTCGGGTGATCGTCCTCATGAGTGTCCAGAGTGTGGGAAGAGGTTCAGTCGCCATGGCAATATGAAGACTCACATGTTAGTGCATTTGGGTGATCGGCCTCACAAGTGTCCAGCAGTGTGGGAAGAGATTCATTCGTCTTGGAGATGTAAAGATTCATATGTTAATGCATTCGGGTGATCGACCTCACGAGTGTCCAGAGTGTGGGAAGAGATTCAGTCGTCATGGACATATGAAGACTCATATGTTAGTACATACTGGTTATCGACCTCATGAGTGTCCAGAGTGTGGGAAGAGATTCAGTCGTCTTGGAGATGTAACGACCCACATGATGGTGCATACAGATAAAAGACCTTTTGAGTGTGCTGAGTGTGGCAGATTATTTAAGACACGTGCAGCTATAACACTGCATATGGTAGTACATACTGACGATAAACCTCACGAGTGCCCAGTGTGTGGGAAGAGATTCAGCCGTCATTAATTGTATGACCAGGCACAGGCTGGTGCATTCGGGTAATAGGTTAAACATTTTGAGTGTCAGAGATGACTTAGAAAATGTTTAATTATAATAAAGCATGTTAGTACATTTAATTAACATTATTTGAATTTACAATTTGTAAATTGCGAGCTTCAACTGGAAAATGTTATCATCCTGTTAGTTGAACACACTACAAAGGTATTTTTGTATATTTTGTGAGAGAGAAATGCTTCACCATGGAAAGTAAAGATGTGCTTACAAGGCATTGAGGTTTATTTTTAATATTTATAGTATAAATTTATTACTATAAATATTTATAGTATAAATTTATAATATAAATAGTATAATATAAATTATATAATATAATAGTATAATATAATTATATATTATATAATATAATAGTATAATATAAATAGTATAATATACATTTATACTATAAGTATAAATTTATATATTTATATAAGTTTTTATTTTATAGAATTATTAATTGTTAGTTGATTTGTATTGGTCATGTATTGAAAGTACCTTTAATCAACCTATCTCATTTTGTGTATAATTATATATATATATATATATATATATATATATATATATATATATATATATATATATATATATATATATATATATATATATATATATATATTATATACTGTATATATATATATATATATATATATATATATATATATATTATATAATTTTTTTTTTATATCTAGATCTTTTTATAATTGTCTTTTTTGCTTTTTTTCTGTCAAACAGTCCTCTTATGCAAACTAGTATTGACCCAGACCTAAACCTCTTATCTCGTATCTATGACAATCATCACTCTAATGATCAAAATTGCAGGTATTATACAGCTCTTGATGTGAACAATGTTTTAACATGTAATCACAATGTTTCTATAATTAACTTGAATGTAAGATCTCTAAGCAAACACTTTGATGATGTTAATGCCCTAATTCAAACAGTTGACAACAAATTCTCTTTTATTGTGTTTACTGAAACGTGGTTAAAAGAGGATACTACTCAACTCGTCATCATACCTAACTACTCAGCTATTCACAACAGTCGTCCTGTGCAAAGAGGTGGTGATACTTTTCTTTACTACCACCAAGAACTGACTTGCTTAAAAGTAATTAAAACTAGAGACCCTTGTGGAGAGTATATATTTGCCTGTTTCAGAGTCAAGGGTAGCGAGGCTGTCCTGACTGTGGGAGCAGTCTACAGAATTCCTAACACTGATGTGACAGAATTTAACTCTAACCTTAGAAATATAATACTAGAGAACAGACTGAACAAAAAACACTTAATTATTTCTGGGGACTTTAACATTGACCTTTGCGAGCCTGATAACCTCCTGCTGCTAGTTTCCTCAACTGTATGAATTCCTGCTTCCTCATACCCTTAATCACTGGACCTACTAGAATCACGGATAGTACTGCAACAGCTCTTGATCACATCTGAACCAACATAACCTCTCTTGCTTACTTCAGGGATAATCACTGATAGCACTACAGACCATTACCCCACATTTCTCCTAACCAACATTCACAAACCACCTCTAGATGCAAGGAAGATGAGCTTTAGGCTGCACAGTGAAACTTCTATAGGCAATTTTATAGCTGCTGCCGCTAATATCAACTGGGAGTCCGAATTAGGTACCATAGGGGACATCAACCTAGCAGTGCAATCATTTCTTAAAAAAACTCTCAGCCTTTATAACACCCACTGTCCTATGCTAACGAAACAAGTCACAACTAAAAGGCTAAACAATCCTTGGCTTACAAAGGGGATACTTAAATCTATTAATAAAAAAACACGAACTTGAGAAGAAGTATAGGTTAGGTATCGTCTCCAAAGAACTTTCAAAGAATTACTCATCATTACTATCTAAAATAATTAGAAGAGCCAAAATTAAATACTACTAAGAGAAATTTACTCAAAGGGCAACATCAAGAAAACATGGAGCACAATTTCACAAATATTGGGATCAAAAACGATTTCAAATAACAAACCAATAATTCTGTCCAATAACGATGGTCTGCTTTCAGCCACTGATACTGCTATTGAATTCAATAGGTTCTTCTCATCCATTGGGTTATCCCTTGCTAATGATACTCCATCTTCCAGTACTAATGTTCAGGACTATCTTACAGGTAACTATCCACAGTCTCTGTACCTAACGCCCGCTAATTCCACTGACGTAAATGAGGTAATCCTTTCCCTTAAGACCACGTCTAGTGCCTTTGCGGAGATACCAACTCTAATCTACAAAAAAGCCTCCAGATCTTTAGCCACTGCCATTGCATTGTTCTACAACAAGTCACTTGAACTCCAAACTTTTCCAGATACTCTTAAAAAAAAAGCGAGAGTAACCCCAGTCAATAAATGTGGTGATCTCACAGATGTCAACAACTTCAGACCTATATCAATTCTGCCAAACTTGTCAAAAATATTTGAAAAACTAATCTACAAGCAGCTTTACTCTTATCTAGCCAAACACAGTATACTAAGCTCTTGTCAATATGGCTTCAGACCCAAAAAGAGCACTAACGATGCACTTATTAGTATGATTAACTTGATACATGCAGCTCTTGATAAAAATGAGTTCCCTGTTGGGATATTTGTGGACCTACGTAAGGCTTTTGATACTGTCAACCACCAAAATCTTCTTAAATTACATCATTATGGAGTCAGAGGTCACTCCCTGCGATACCTTCAGTCCTACCTTACTGACAGGCTCCAGTATGTTTCTGTGAATACTTCCATTTCTCTGACACTACCTATAAACATCGGTGTTCCACAGGGCAGCATACTTGGCCCTCTCCTCTTTCTCATCTACATTAATGACCTTCCAAATGCCTCTCAACACCTCAAACCAATCTTATTTGCTGATGACACAACTTTCATCTTCTCCAGTCCTGACCCTCTTGCTCTAAATGTCACTGTGAATACTGAACTAAATAAAGTCCATCTTTGGCTAACTGCTAACAAACTCACCCTTAACATTGACAAACCTTTCTATATTTTGTTTGGTAATAAATCCTCAAATGAAATTAATTTAAGAATAAACAATTTACAAATCAGTAGTAAAGTTGATGGTAAATTCCTTGGTGTCCTCATCAATAACAACCTGAATTTCCGGGGACACATTCTAAATATAGCAAAAAAGTTTCTAAAACTGTTGGCGTTCTTTCTAAGATCAGATATTATGTTTCTTGCCCTGCCCTGGTGACGCTCTATTACTCTCTCATCTATCCTTATCTCAACTATGATATTTGTGCTTGGGGTTCTACTACCCAAAATCATTTATGTCCTCTAATAACCCAACACAAAGCTGCTATTGGAACAATATCTAACTCTGGCCCCAGACAGCACTCGGTACCCTTACTCGAATATCTGAATATGTTAGATTTAAGTCACTGCACATCCTCTCTTGTGTACTCTATATATTTAAAACTCTGAATTGTAATGTCACTCCTGACCTTCAACGCTTCCTAGAAGGTTGTAACAGAACTCATGTGCACCACACCAGAAACAAATACCTATTTGATATTCCAAGAGTTAAACTTAATCAAACTAGGAATGCTCTACAAATCAAGGTACCCAGAATGTGGAATGACCTTCCCAATTATGTCAAAAATTGTACCTGTCTCAACCAGTTTAGGATGAAACTAAGTACTACCTAATTAACTCCATGTAACCTACCTTACTTCTAAATGTCAACCCATGTCTTACTATTTAAAAAAAAAAAAAATGTTGTTTGTTGACCAACTTATATATTGGCTATTTTCTATCATGTTCCACCCTTTTTTTTTATCGTTTATTATTTTTTTTCATTCAACACAATTTATACTTTAAGCTCAATTACTATTAAGTTTTAGTCTAAGTGGTTTTTTCCCCACCTCAACTGTAGGTAGTAACTAAGTGATTGTAACCTATCCACCGCTGCCCACTGGATGGGGGACGGTGTGCAGGACAAACATATAAATTTTGACACTAGCTCTCCACATATGTCAGTTGCTTAATTTAGAACCTGTACTTGAGGTCGATCTCGAACCCATTGTTGATGTGATGACTTATATTGAATTTTGTAACTAGCTCATCAAGATTGTAACTTGCTTAGCTAAATGAATTGTGGGGTTCAGTCCCTGAGCCCATTATGTGCCTCTGTAACCCTTTCCACTACCGCCCACAAGATGGGTATGGGGTGCATAATAAATGAACTAAACTAAACTCTCCTTGCCCGAAACATTATGCGTACTAGTGGTTTTAGGTATTGTATGTACTACCTCTATCTTTAAATGAAACAGAATGTTTGTACTGTAACGCTGCAACTATATATGTACTGTCCCTAAATAAATTATTATTGTTATTATTATTATTATTATTATTATTATTATTATTTCATGTTTTTATAGAAGTTAGGTGATCAGTTAGATGGCCAGACTTCAGACCAAGCAAACACCAGGGAAACTGCCAGAGTAATAACTTCGAAGCATTCATGGTCAACAAATATTTTTGATTTTAACAAAGATAAAACAACGTTTGTAATGGTTTGTTGCATATTTACATTATAATGTTCTTTCCATTTTGGTTCTCTTAAGAAATATATTTAAAATGTAATATTGTGTTTTTTTATTATTCATTTTATTAAACATTTGGATAATGAGTAGTAGAAAACAATTTAAGATGTAATCAGGATGAAACCATTTTATTGACAAGAAAAAAATTCATACAAGAATTAGAAGTTTGTTAGTATAACTAGTCTTGACTAATTTTTTTTATTTAGTTTAGACCAGTTTTTTAAATTTCTAGTATTCTTCTTGTGAAATATTAAAATTATTTTTTCATTGCTTAATCTAGTTATATAAATCACAAAAGATATTTATTAGTCTGATTTTAATTTATTTAAATCATTTATATTTGCATGAGCGAATCATTTTTATTAGTCTGGCCTAACTTCAGTAGTCTTATTGACCTAACTCTTGCTTTTATATATGACTAAGACTGATTAAAGTAGTTTGTTATATATCATGACTGGAATTTACAATTGTCAGTCAGAAATATTTATTACTCTAGCCTAACGTTTGCATTTAAGTAATATTTGCCAGACTGGCATATTTATTTTTCTGACACTGGCAATTATATTATCCTGAAAGGCAATTATTTTTTCCTGACTTGTATTTACCGTATATTTCCCTGATTGGCAATTATGTTATGCTAACTGTTAATTATATTATCCTGGCTGGCTGTTGAATTATCTACTAGTGGCTTTACAAGATTGTAAATACTATGCTATGTATTCTCTCTAACCCAATGTACCTTCTTGTATATAAATAAATAAATAAGTAAATGAATAAATAAATCTTGACTGATAACTGCATTACCCTGACTGGTAATTATATTGACTGGTAATTATATTATTCTGACTGGCAATTATACTGTAGACGCACAATTATCCGGAATCCAACCATCCGGAAAACGCCCTTATCCGGCAAAAATTGTGGCCTGGATGTTACGACCCTTGACCTCTGAGTAGGGTTCCTCTGCTTTTGCAGTTGTAAAAAATATATAATAATACGGCCTTGCCTACTAAAAGTGTCTAGGGTAAATAATTCAACTGTTTACTCAACAAAGCAATATACTTAAAGTAAGGGTAACAAAGAACATGCAAACATATAAATGAAAATACAGGCAGCCAGAAATATTAATGCACCAGAATACAATAACACAATATCATTATATAAGCACTGATCACTATTTTACAACTTAAATGGATAGAAGGGTATGCAAATAATAGGCTAACCAGGCAGTTAGCTATGTTACTAAACAATAAACAGGTATCCATGCAAGACTTATCTCACAACATGTCCACCCCAGCCAGCTCCACCTACTCGACTGGCATTGCTGGAGCATGCCCGACATGGTGTCTACAAGTTACCAACTAAAAACCACATGAAATCTCTAGATACTCTGCTATCAGAGAGTAATACTTTAGAATATAATTATAACTAAAGTAATATGCATATAACACTGCTAAGGTGTAATTAAGAAGTTAATGAACACTTTCGCGCAGTGGTGGCGGGAGACAGCGTCACCAAGTTTTGTCTTGTTTCTGCATGGGTGACACCGGCTGGAGTCTCGAGAAAAAATATCTGTATTAATTCCAATTTCTATCCGATCTACTTGGGGATAGTTCACCATGAAATTTACGTTTTCTCTAATAGCCGAAGAGCTTATTTGAGAGAACGGCATGGCAGTGAATCATCGTGGTAAAACAATTGTATTATTGACACGACGAGTATAATTTTTTTTTTTTTTTTTACATGCAAAGCATGCAATTTAAATACAATAAAAACAACACAGAATATATAACAAAGGAAAACAGTAGACCACCGGCCAGAAGGGCCGACAGCATAGCACAACAAAACACATACACGAGAAAAACATAGAAAAATACAGCATACATCAAAAACACAAAACATAATACAATGGCAAACTAGCAATCACAGTAACATCCAGAGACATAGCAGGAAACAGAACAGGACAAACACAATACATTCCAAACAAAACAAAGAACAAACACGTACAACAGGCAAAGCAATATAAAAACACCAGGCCAAACACACAGCACAAACAATACAGGAATAAAATACACACACCAAGCCATCCGCCCCGTAAACAAAGGGCGAGGCCAAAATAAACAATAATAAGAAACAAGCAAAACACGCACACCTGAAAACAAAACAGGCACAAACACAACAACACACATGCACCGGCCTGAAGGACCGATAATAAAACAACAAAGCACATCAAGAAACGTAACAAGACACTGCAGCACAAAAAAAAATTCATACAAAGACACTAAATACCGGCCTGAAGGGCCGACAACAAAAACAGAAACATAATGAAACACAAGAAAAAGACACAATACCGGAAATATAAGAAATACAACAAAACAACGGTCATGAGAACAAACATACCACCGGCCTGAAGGGCGCACAATAGGTACAACACATTGCAAACAAACCACAGGTCCAAGCTGTTACGAATCTTACTAGGATTCTGCCATTACTCTTGATTCTCATATTACTTTATTGTCTTGTTTTTAATATAGCATCTAGTTGTATGATATAAGATTTTGTATGTTATATATATATATATTATAGCATGCAGTAGTGTGCCTGAGTTACATTATATTGTGTGAGGCTTTTGGTGTTAATTTCTCATGTAGTTTCTCCGTGTGGGCGGTTGACCATATTTGGATATGGCCAGTGTGGGAACATTGTTGTCAATCGAGTGTTTATAGTTGTACATTGATTATTCCCATATTTTGGTTTCTGTATTATTGTATGGAATGTTGTACCAGTGTTTACTACTCTTTAGTTTAACAATGTTTTGATTATTAGTGCTGCGTTTTATTATTAGATTTTCCACAATGTTTGTGTGGACGGTTAGTTGATTTTTTGGTAGACGCTTGGCCTGCGGACCAAGGCGTGGGCAGAAGCGTGGCGGCTGCTGTCGAGAGGAGACATGCTTTAAGTTAAGTCATTGGTCACTGTTAATTTAGCCCATATAAATGTTAATTATCTGGTTAGATGATATTGTATTTATCTCTCTAATTAATCCATGTCTTAGTGATAGTGCTCATGTCCCAATAAGGAGGTTATTCTATGATTTGCATGCTGAAGAATATTTCTGGTTATTATTTATACATTTAAGTGTTATGATTGTCCCCCTTAGCATAAATATATTGTTCTCCATTTTATGCAGTGATGTATATTTACCCCTAGACAGTTGTTGGCAAGCCCGATTTATTATTTTCTTTATTGCACTGCGGGGAGAAGAACCTTATTTAGTCTCAAGGGTGGTAACAAATGAGGGCCTGTGTCCGGGATCATAAGCCTTAATTCCCTGTAATGTTGTACAATTAACAGTGCTAATTATTAATAGCAATTGCCTTCCTAGGTACTCTGTGATTATCTAGTGACACCAAATCAAGCCTGTGAAATTATCTGTTCAATCTGAGCTGCTGTGAAAACTTCTGAACGCGTCACGATTTGAGGTAAGTGTTTAGCTTGTGCCAGGGGCCAAGCATAATTTTCAGTGTTGTTTCAAGTGTAAGTTGTGATTATTGAGCCAACCATGGAGGATCAGGTTGCTGCGCTGGTAGATCAGCCAAATTTTGGTACAATTAAAGACTTAAAGAAGTCTGGTTTGTTATTGCTGGCTGATAAATTGAACATAGCAGTTTCCAGTAAAATGTTGAAAGCTCAAGTGTTAAGAGTGATTGTCACACACTTGGTGGAGGAGGAGAGACTTGAAGAAGAGTGTTTGGGAGAGTTAGAAGAAGAGTCAAGTGACAAGGTGGCAATCTTAAAGTTGGAGTTGGAGACTCAATTAGAAATGGCTAGGCTGGAAGCAGACAAGCAGAGGTTGGAAGTAGACAAGCAGAGGTTGGCAGCAGACAAGCAGAGGTTGGAGTTGCAGAACCAGACCAAACACCTTGAGTTGGAGGCTCAGTTAAGACTAGCAGAGCAACAAACTAAACAAACCGAGCAGCAGACTAGACAATTAGAAATTCAGCAGAGTATTGCTGAAAACAATAACAGGTTAGAACAGCAGAGAATTGCAGCAGGGCAAGGTAACACTAGTAATAATCCAGAGAGTACAAATAGTTCTTCCAAGTACAGTAAACATGTAGAATTACCTAAGTTTAATGAAGAAGATCCAGAAATATTTTTCTTGCACTTTAAGAAACTAGCAGTCAGCATGAACTGGCCTGTCGATCAATGGGTTAGCATATTACAAGGACAATTTAAGGGTAAAGCTCAAGAGGTATTTGCATCTTTGCCGGCTGAGAATTCTTTCGATTTTAAATTTGTTCAGCAGAGTATTTTAAATGCTTACCAGCAGATCCCAGAGGCACATAGAATTAAATTCAGAAGTTTAAAAAGAGCACATGACCAGACTATTTCTGACTTTGTAAGAGTAAAATTAAATCACTTTGACAGATGGATTAAAGCACTTAATATTACAGAGTTTGAGACCTTAAGAGACCTCATAGTAACTGAGGAAGTAGTGGGATGTCTACCAGAGAAATTGGCTTTATTTATGGCTGAAAATAAACAAACCACTGATCTTATCAAATTAGCCAAGCTAGCTGATGAACATGAACTACTTACTAAAGTACCTTTCAGAGCACCATTTAACCATTTTAATGCTAAAACTAATCATTATGCTCATAAAAATCATGTTTTCCAGACTCGACCAGCTACTACACCTTCTCCCCTTAACCCTTCTCCTGTAAAGCCTAAATCTGAGGAACAGACAGGGTTGTCAACCTCAAGTAATGTAGTGATTAAGCCTGCAGTGGGTTCGGCTGTTCCGACCACTAGCAGGTATTGCACGCATTGCAGGAGAAGAGGTCATGTGGTAAATTCATGTTATGCTTTGCACCCAGAGTTAAGACCAACTGGTCTCATTTATTGTAGAGGTGTGCAAAATAAATTTACTAATAAACATGTAACTGTAAACCCCAATTGGGTGAAACAGTATTCACCATATATGTCTTCAGGTGAAGTTTTGTGTATTAATGGGAAGTGGAAGCCAGTGGTTATTCTTCGTGATACAGGTGCTTCCCAAACCATAATTTCATCCAGTATTCTTTCTGATGTTGAAAAGAGTGACTGGAAAGTTTGTTGTTCTTCAGAGTGTTGCAGGATGTAAAACTGTACCTCTAATAGACGTTACTTTAAGATCCACCATTACTCCAAGTGTATGCACTGTGGGTGTTAGTACCCAGTTGCCCATCCCAGGTGTGGATGTTATATTGGGTAATGATGTGGCCATAAATCATGTTGTGGGTGAGAATGATCCCCGTTTGTTTAACCAGCCAGTTGCAGACCATGTTGTTTATTCTGCCTGTGCTGAAGTTAGTTCTAGGAATGAACAACCGGTTGTAATAGATGGTTTTGTCCATTCTACCTGTGCTGATGTCAGTACTATTATTAATCCAGTTGTCAGTTCTGATGTTGTTACTCAAGCATTTGTTCCAGTAACCAGTACCCCTTCGGTGGAGAAGTGGGATGTGGTTGTTCCAGATTCCTGTGTGGCCGATTTAGTTGTTGAGAGTAAGCCTGATACTATGACTGCTTTATTCCAATAAATTGGGAAAGGATGTCCATGTACCATTGTCTTGCCCGCTCACTACGAACGTTGTGCCAGGAGTTGAGAGAAACTTAAAAGCCACGACTCTGCATTCCAGCCAAGTGAATGGTTTAGGACAAGATGTCGGGTTGGCAGAAGTATTCCCGCTCACTCCAAGTTTAGAATCAGTTGTCGAGAGTAAGTCTGTTGTAGAGGCCCCGCCTCACCCTAGTCAAGGTGATAGTATAGGGGAGGAGGTCAAACTACCTGTTACTTGCCCGCTCGTTTCAGATTCCTTTAATTTAAGTGCATTGAGTAGAACTGACCCTAAGATTTCAGAGAGAAGCAAGGAGACAGTCTGTACTGTAGATCCAGTTTTGGAGAGTGTGGGAAAGCAGCCAGAGGATCAGCTTCTGTTGAGTAGATGGAGACCTATTGAGCCTCCCTCTTCAGTTGTCTGTGAGGATGTGACCCAGCTTGGTAGTGATATTATTGATTGTGAGCAGACAGTACTCCAAGCAGCTCCAGAAGTCATGGGAGGAAATTTTGGTAAAACAATTGAGAGTGGTAAAGTAGCATTTGGATCTAAGTTGCGGAGTTGTGATTCTTATTCCATGTGGAGTAAGTATTTCTCATTGTGTACATTGAGTCAGTGTGTGTAGGATGTTGAAATCTACTTTTATTCTGCAGGAGCCATTTTCTTGTGAAGTAATGGACTGTGGGACATCTTTGTCCAGCCTTGTGGTTGAGCAGAGAGAGTTTACTCAAGTAGGTTGTGCAACCAGTAGTTCTGAGGAAGTGGTGAGTTATACTAGAGCAGTATCTCTATATTCAGATCCAGGTAATTTTGATGCACGAGTGATAAAAGTGTATGTTCCACTCAAGTGTGGTGTTGACTTTCAGAGTCATATTGTGGGTGAAGGATTAAATCATACTGGGGAGCAGATGTTTGAGGCTCCAGGTGTGTGTTTCAAGTTGGGGGATAAGGTTATCCTACCTAGTGTTAATCATTGTGAAGGGTTTCAGATTGTCCTTGGGTGTTTCCCAGGTAATCTGCTGTGCATCTTCAAGATGTTAAGACCCTTAAACCTCTTGGTTGATTGTTTGTCATCAGACGTAAATCACTTGGGAAGTGATGGTGAGGATTGTCAAGTTTTCGGCATGTTTTACTTAGTCTTTTGGAAGACTAGAAGGTTGATGATAGTGTGTGTTGTGTTCAAGTTCACCATCAGGAGGTGTGAACTTGTCTTGAGAGTTATGATTGAGATATGGTGCCTAGGCATATGCCTGTTTTCTTTCACTGATCGTTATGACAGAGTTATGAGGCAATTGATTTCTGTGTTCCTTATGGATCATCTGAGTCAGTTCGATCAGGTAGTCTTTGCACTTATCTTGGGTTGTATTTCTTGGTTTGAAGGTCAAAGGTTTGCTAAGTCGGTGTCTTGTGTTTCGGAAGGTTCTATGAATGGGAAAGTTTTATACATAATTGTGAGGTTTAATGCTAATTTCTCTAATTTTAGTATCCATTGGGCGAGAGTATGTGTTCCACAGAGGATCAAGAGGGATGAAGAGCAGATGTCTGTGTCAGAGCATACCCAGGAGAAGTCCCAAATCTACTCAACATCCAGTCAGCTTCAATTAAGCAGTTCAGCTCCAGAAAAAGGGAGTAATGGGAAAGGGAGTCTGTCTTGGAAAATGTCACCATATAGAAAATGGATCAATTGGAAATATGGGACTGATCTCAGAGAAATAGTAGCAACAGATAGAAAGCTAAATTGCCGTGATAACTGTGTGAAAGCAGCTACCTTTCTTGACAATTCTAATAATGATAATGTTGTAGATAAGAGTGTGAAATATGATCTGAAACTAAGTGATATAAATGAGAGAGTACCCTGGAGAGATAAATTTGCATACTCCAGTGAAACCTATGTAGTGTTTCTATTCATAAGATGTATGAAATTTTTGTATTTTTTTTACTGTGTGAGATTTCATTGCTTTGCACTTGAATTTTAGTCGAAGCATTTTCATGTTTTATTTTCATGTTATCTTACATGTTATATTTCATGCAGTCAAAAAAATGAAATCAACCTTCAGTTAATTTCATTTTTTTCTTAGGGGACGGGAGGGATGTTACGAATCTTACTAGGATTCTGCCATTACTCTTGATTCTCATATTACTTTATTGTCTTGTTCTTTAATATAGCATCTAGTTGTATGATATAAGATTTTGTATGTTATATATATATATATATTATAGCATGCAGTAGTGTGCCTGAGTTACATTATATTGTGTGAGGCTTTTGGTGTTAATTTCTCATGTAGTTTCTCCGTGTGGGCGGTTGACCATATTTGGATATGGCCAGTGTGGGAACATTGTTGTCAATCGAGTGTTTATAGTTGTACATTGATTATTCCCATATTTTGGTTTCTGTATTATTGTATGGAATGTTGTACCAGTGTTTACTACTCTTTAGTTTAACAATGTTTTGATTATTAGTGCTGCGTTTTATTATTAGATTTTCCACAATGTTTGTGGACGGTTAGTTGATTTTTTGGTAGACGCTTGGCCTGCGGACCAAGGCGTGGGCAGAAGCGTGGCGGCTGCTGTCGAGAGGAGACATGCTTTAAGTTAAGTCATTGGTCACTGTTAATTTAGCCCATATAAATGTTAATTATCTGGTTAGATGATATTGTATTTATCTCTCTAATTAATCCATGTCTTAGTGATAGTGCTCATGTCCCAATAAGGTTATTCTATGATTTGCATGCTGAAGAATATTTCTGGTTATTATTTATACATTTAAGTGTTATGATTGTCCCCCTTAGCATAAATATATTCTCCATTTTATGCAGTGATGTATATTTACCCCTAGACAGTTGTTGGCAAGGCCGATTTATTATTTTCTTTATTGCACTGCGGGGAGAAGAACCTTATTTAGTCTCAAGGGTGGTAACACAAGCACACAGCAAGCACACAGATTACTAAAATTTCTCATACTTTTCTGGCCACTCCGCCGCCGGGAATCGAATGCAATACACCTCCCAAAGTAACATAATGTCCTCCGAGACAGGGTCATCACGAATCGTACGAAGATCAGGCATTAACTCCGGCACACCCACAATAAAACACCGAGCCCGTCGAATCCAGATGGAAGAAGGGCACCACGGAACAGGACGCACGCGGTCATCAATGTCAAAACACAAAGGATGTTCAGCATCATTCGCCACTCCGGAGGCCAAGACGAGAGGGAGAGGCTCCTTCCCACGAGGCCGGGCAATGGCCAGCGCACTGGGAGCCTCCTCGGCTGCCTCACAGGGCCCCGCATCAACCACCGAACGTTGTACCTGCTGGGACCCCCCACGCTTGGCATCCTTCTTCAGCACCAGCTTGATGCCTCGGCACGCACCAGAACCCACACCACCCACGTCTTTAGGAGCACCCACCTCCCACTGCGTAGAACCTTCTGCAGGAGAAAGAACAGGAGGTAAATCAGACGCACAACCATCGTCCACAACAGACACATGGACGTCAGCCACCACCAGCGACGTAGAGCGCGAAGCACCCGGAATCGCCACATCATCTCCCGAAGCTCCACCTGCGTCGTAGTCCTCCACATCAGCCCGAGCAGTAGAAGAGCGCCTGGAACGCTTGGGCACTGGCCGCACATCCTCACAACCGGAGGCAGACCCAGAACCACGGGCCTCACGAACCGGGCGAACCAACGCCCGTTGCAGGACGGCAGCAGCCTCAACTAACATGTGGAACCGGGCCGCACACAACAGGACGCTCCGCAGCCCTCCCCCAACACCCAGCACAGCCGTAACACCTGGCGAGGGTGCAGGACCAGGCGCAGCAGCAGGAGTCGAGGAAGACGCAGACGACCCGCAGAGACCATCCGGAAGACCCTCGGGAGCAACTGGCACAGCGAAGCGACCAGCGACAGGAGCCACCGGAACACTCGGCGGAGGGACAATTAACAACCACTGGGGGCATGTCGGGTGACGCAGGGGGGGGGCCGCATCAGCAGCGAGTGGGACCTGCCTCTCTTCATCTCCGGAATCCACGCCCTGAGGGAGCGGCAGGAAATTCTCTTCCCGAAACAAGTTAACAGGTGCAGCAGGGGCCTCAGAGCACCCGGCAGCCTGATGCCCTAACTGGCCACACCGGAAACAAGTACGGGGCTGCCGGGCATAATACACCCGAACGTAGTAACCCAGCAGCCGGACAGAAGATGGGATATCCGACCGCAGGCACATACTTAAGGTACGGACGTTTGTCTGCTTCCCAGCATACTTCCCCGAGGAAAGCGTGTTCACCCGCACACTGATGACAGCACCATACCTCCCGAAGAAGCGTAGGAGATGGTCTTCATGGAACTCCAGGGGCGCACCGTGCACACTGACATATGTCAGGGCACCACTTCGGTCCGAAACCGTAACGGAGCCGGCGCCATCCGGCAACTGCAACGAATGCCCTTCGTTCCGCCGGAGGAAGTCCCGATACTCCTCCTCCCGCACGAACTTGACAATCACCCGGTGGGCCCCGTAACAAGCTCAACTCCATATACAGCCTCCACCGGAACACGAAGCATGTCGCACATCACCAACTCAATGGCCGGATAACCAGCCTTGCATGAGAATTCTAGTCCCATGGAATTCACCCGCAAAACAGGAGGAATTGCAAGGCCCCCCATGTCAAAACGGCCACGGCAGCACGCAGCCAGGCAGGCAACAACACTGGGAGGGCAGTGACGCCCCACCACCTGGCGACCAAACGGCAAACAACTCCAACAGTCACGGACCTAGATTCAGGAAGCTCTGTGTATTTCTTCGTAAGTGGGTTTGCTACGAAGGTTCCTAAGTGCGCCCTAAGAAGATGCTTAGGTGCTATTCAATAAGGTATACTTAGGAAGAAAAATTGTTGGTTCACCTGCGTGCCGATAGAGGTCACTACTGTGTTTCGTTTGGCCAATCAGAGAGCAGCAACATTCTTCATATTGAAGATTTAGCGCTGGCTTATCGCAGCTCTACTGCCTCCTATTTACGTCGAATTTTCTTATAAAATTAGTATATTTCGAAGTAAAACAATGTTTTTTCAACTTCTACAGCCAGCACCGACATTGTAGTAAACAAATATGTTACATTTGTTGTTTACCTACGTAATTCTAAGAGATACTGTGTAGCTGTCCTTGTTGCTCGGAAGATGCGCTGACAATTATTGTATATATTTACTGAATTTACCCAAGGGCCACTAACTATCTAGTGACCTCGAAGAGGACAGAAAGCCGGCGGCTTGTTGAAGGGCCCGCCAATTGTCTTAATTACATTTTTTAGCTGGAATTTGGCATTTACGGCTTCAGCGGGTAGGCGGTTCCATGGGTTTATAGCCCTCTTGGTGGAAAAAACATCTGTTTTCAGTCCTACTTGAGAGAACATACTCTCCAACACTATATCTGTGATTGTCCTGTTATCAGTGACTTCATACCAAATGGTATGAGGTATTTTGAGCTCTGTAATTACTTCATACACTCAGGAATATTGGAAGATATTCTTGTGCTGCACCCAGATTTTGCCAGTGGAGGCTAATAGATCAGCATTAAGTATTTTGTTCTCTCCTAATTCCATGTATGACTGGCCATCCTGTGAGGTGAGCTTGTAGCTGGTTTTTGATCTACACTGTGTGGTCCTTTAGACAGAATAGGGAAGCAGCACATTGCTGTGTATACCTAAACATGTTTAAAAATACATTGTTTGAGAGGAGTTTTGTAGAAACTGGTAAGAGTAATTATAATATAATGTTTCCATGATTCAGTGCTTACCTCTTGTGAAAATTGCTTAGAGTTGTTTAGTCAGAGTTGATTTGTTTTTTGTATTGAGGCTGGTATTTTCTAAATTGATTCCATGTACAGTATGTCTAACCATCCTGTGAGATGGGAGTATTAGATAAACTTATAGCTAGTTTTTTATCTACACTGTGTAATATTCCATATAGAATAGGGTAGCAGCACATTGCTGTGTATACCTAATCTTCTTAATAAAAAAAATCAGTAATAAAGATTTTAAATTATAGTTTGTATTATTACAAATACAGTACTGTATTATCCTTATTAAATCATGTTGACCATGGATCATTAAGATCTCATGTTGATATGTAATACAAGTCATATTTCTTTTGAACTGCTAATCCATGCTAATCATTCATTAAATTGTGTATTATGTCTCAATTTTTCACTTCCTTGGATATACTGTACAGTACAAAAAGATAGGATAAAAATAAACCAGTAATATTTCTTTCATTATATTTTTCATTTAAATAACTGCATCAATATTTTTACAGCTGACAGGATTTGTTTTACCATACAGGTGCATTATTTGTTAAAAAAAATTTGGTTTATTGTTACACACAATGGTGCTACATAGCCTTCCCAGCTTGGTGCCTTCTTTTAATACTTACTGATTAAAAAATAAATAATAAATACATTTTATTCAGGAAAAGTACATACAGTTGATTTACAAACATAATGTTGGATTTATAGACAGAGCTAGTACATACAATACCTAAAGCCACTAATACTCATAGCATTTCGGGCAAGGTGTGGGGGAAAAAACACAGACTAAAACTTAGTAATCGGGATTAGGTATAAATTGTGTTGAAAGAAGGAATAAAAAATACAAAAAGGGGGGTTAGCATAGCATAACTCAGCAATTGCACATGTTGGTGAACAGCGTTGTTTAAAAAATAGCAAGACATGGGTTGACATTTAGGAGGTAAGTTAGGTTACATGGAGTTAATTAGGCAGTACTTGGTTTAACTCTTAAACTGGTTGAGAGAGGTACAGCCTTTGACATGATTCGGGAGGTCATTCCACATTCTGGGTCCCTTGATTTGTAGAGCACTTCTAGTTTGGTTACACACAGCCAAATTGAGTAACAGGAAGAGGTCTTGGACACAAATTTGTTCCATGCTAAATGTAGAGGAATCAGCTGAGTATTCCTCAAATAAAATAAGTTGCCTCAGCTTATAAGGTAAATAAAATAAGCATTTCTCAAATAAGTAGCTGCCTCACCTCACTGCCTTACTGCTACATAGCCTTCCCGGCATGGTGCCTTCTTTTGATAATTACTTGTTCCACACCCAAATTGTATAACAGGAAGAGGTTTTGGACCCCTACTTCCCTCTCTCTTTTTTAATAATCTACAGTATATAGTCATAATTATAGCTTTAAGTATTCAATGAATAAAGTTTGTGACATTTTTACCCTTCTCCTTACCTAACATCATTTGTGCAGCATATTTTTATTTTATGTCTCACCCAGATTTAATTTCAAAATAAAACCAAACTAAATAAATTAGAAATGGGTATGTATAGCTAAGGTACACTCTTACTACTAGGTGAACAGGGGCATTTGGTGATAGTAAATGATCCCATCAGGCAGGGCTCATCACCTTCTCTCATATTTCATGTTCACCAGTGTTTATTTACTTAATAACTACTGGTATAATATCTTGCTATTATAAAACTAATTCTACTATCATCAAACACATATTTACTTCAAGTTTCAAGCAGAGAATGCATATATAACTAACACGAAGGATTCCTCTTCACTAGATTCACCAGCTATAATATTTTGGTCATGTTCCAATATCATAAATCGATCCCAGTGTTATGTAGTAGAGAAAAAATGACTTATATCCAGTTTACGTAAAGCTACGAGTGGTCGAAACCACACTTAAATCCCGGAATGAACTTACGAAGGTTTTTCCACTTAGGGTACCTACTTGAATACGGACCTAGCCGCCACGAAGGCGCTAAGAAGGAATTCGCTCTTAGCTAAGAGGAAAAACCTTCGTAAGTACCTTCCTGAATCCGGCCCACGGAGGGTCGGTAAACGTACTCACTCCACGGCCGCTAGCAGTCGACCACACGACGAGTATAATCGACCACACGACGAGTATAATCGACGTAGTTTTTGTATTTGTTGCCGGTCGAACGCATCCTTATGTGACGTTTTATACTTATGTTCTTCTAGAACATTCTATTGCGAACACATTGGTACAAAAATGAAATACGTACATCGAAAAATAATGTCAGGACAGTGAATTGATTATACACTTTTCAATGCGGGTTTTGCCGATATGCCGCCGCGGGTAACACTTCGGCCACTTCCCACACTCTTGTGGGTGGGCTGCGACATTGATTCTATATGTATATGCTTATGTCTGTGTAGAGAATTTTATTGCGATTTCAGTGATACCAAAATTAACCCTGTAGGACAAGTGTGGAGTTGACAACCCGGAAGATAGTAGAAACATTTCGTTGCTGTCTGGCGCTCACGGCTAGTGATCGACGTAGTTTTTTATTTGGTGCTGATTTAACTTATGTTTTGGTGACATTTTATACTTATGTTCTTCTAGAACATTCTATTACAAACACATTGGTACAAAAATGAAATACGTACATCAAAAATTAACGTCAGGACAGTGACAAGAGTATACACTTTTAAATGCTGCCGCTCGATCGCCCGAAACGCTAATCGCCCTTGGGGAAAGTTTTTTTTTCATTCGCCGGAACGCGAAAGTGTTATTAATTAAATTAAATTAATTAAATTAAGTACAATCAATAAAGAGGAATAATTACAGGGGTGAATCAGTGACGCTAGCTTGATACACTGCACGCATCACTGGAACATCCCAAATATGGTCATCCCCCCATGAGATGCCACGGTCTTTTCCCCACAGGAATGAACATGCAATTGCATTAACAAAATATTACATACAGGCACACTGTAACACCACTAAAATTGTAACCCACTACAATTGTACTAAACTAATAATGTAAACACTCTACTACTTATCCTGAGTAACACTTCCCATCAATTGCAGTTGGTAACACTCTTATTGAACACTGTAATATGAGCTGACATATGATGGTTACACCGGAACCATAAGGTACAGCCAATAAGGAAATGCTACACAGGACTAAATAACGCTGCCACCATCTGCCTTCACCATTGAGACTATATCAAGCAACGAGGCAAGAAACATTGCTTGACTTGGAGAGTACTTTCTATGACTCATTAATTATGGGACAGTTGTCAGCCACTATATCCAAAAGGCTAAGAGGATTCAACAATTGACACAGACAGGAAATTTAACATGAGTTTATCGAGACCAAAATTATGCTAATTACCACTTATTAATCCTACTCTAACACCTAGCTGTAACACCCATTGACCCCCCCCCCCCCTCGAGAGTTCACACCCAGGGAAGCCTTCTCCAAGATGTCAGCCCAGATGACCTCTGGATTATCTTGTATGTTGATTAAAAAATTCCTGGGTTAGTCTTAGTCAGCTAGTTTCAAGTATGTAATATTTCATGATACTCTTGTCAAACATTGCAATGGAATTAGACCCCAGATTCTTATGTGTATACATCCATGGATACAATTGAGCTTCAATTCTTCTGCTTTGTTCTTCTAGTTCCACTTTCGTTTTGTTGGTTTTGAGCCTCTATCTCAAGTTGTCTTTGCTGGTTCTGAGCCTCAGGCATCTGCTGCCGAGTCTCCAACTCCAGCTGTTTTTGGCAATTCTGCATTTCCAACTTCTGTTTCTCTGCTTCTAACTTAGCCATCTCTAGCTTAGATTCCATCTCTAACTTTAGAATTGCCACCTGGTTACTTGACTCTTCTTCTAATTCCTCTAACCACTCCTCGTCGAGTTTCTCCTCCTCCACCAAGTGTGTGACAATGACTCTTACTAGCTGAGCCTTTAACATTCTCCTGGAAACTGTCAAGTTAATATTTTGGAGGGTGGGGAACGGATTAATTCAATTCCCTTTATTTCTTATGGGAAAAATTGCTTCGACTTAAGATATTTCAACTTATGATACATCTCTGGGAACAGATTTCCATCGTAAATCGAGGCCCACCTGTATATAGTATAATATAATATACTAATATAGTATATAGTATGATACAGTGGTACCTCGGTTTAAGAGTTTAATCCGTTCCTGGAGACAGCTCGTATTCCGAAGCTAATTTCCCCATAAGAAATAATGGGAAATGAATTAATCCGTTCCTGATTAAAACCCCACTTCAAACTAAATTTTATACCTAATTCATCTAAATAAACCTACAAAACTATGTTCAAGTTATTATTTACCCTTGTTGTTGAATGCTGTAGGCGAATGGAAGATGATGATGAAGGGGGAGGAGGGGAGGTTTTACTGTTTGGATGGGGAGTTCCTTTCCATTATAACATCAGGCAGTGATGACTTTTCTGGGATACATTCTCTGGCATGTTTTGCCAGCATACCACTAGGTCCTGCTTGTGACTCACTGCTTGCTTGTCTTACTAAGAATCTGTCTAAAAGACACTTGTTTTTCCCCACATTTGAACACTTGTCTGTAATAAGACATCACATTGTCATTCAAAGGTCAATGCAATGGCCTGCTACAGCTTTATCTGGGGGAGTTTTTTTCAACAAAACTTTGCAGTTCCTCCCATACTTCACACATTTTCTTAATGAGGGACATCCTCTACTGCCTCTACTCACAACTATTTTCTTAGGTTGAATCTTACCACTGACTTTCTTGGGACCCATGGCAATGATATATAATAATCAGTTTTATGTTTAAAAAGCAAAAATTCACCACAAAAACGAAATTTCTTATAGGCGTGATCGTCACTAAGCGGTCAGCTCTAGTAAACTGAGGCAGGTCGGCCTGCATGACTGGGAACCACGCGCTCTGTCGACCCAAACGTGTACCAACAAATATTGTTAGTCGACAACACTATCGTAAGTCGAGTCGCATTTTTCGATCAAATTTACATTGTAACACGAAATTATTGTAAGTCGGGGCAATCGTAAGTCGAGGTCCTACTGCTATAGGATTCCTGCTTTACAGCAAGTGTCCTTTTAACAGGTATAGAAGAGGAATCAAGAATTAATCTTGGTACATCAGTTACTTGGGTGTTGGATGTTGGATAATCTCTCAACTACGAGGATTGGTGTCTCCATCCATGTTTATACGTGGTGGACTAAGACTACCATACAATAAGATAAGGCACCTCAATTATTATTACTAATATATGTAGTTTAATGCTGTAGTTTGATTGGCTGCATATATATCAAATTATTATAAACCCTCCCTAATGTGCAAGAAGTCGATTTGTGAGAATATTGCAGAAATACAGTCCGCTAAACATCATACAAATTGCTATCAAAATATATAAATTAGCATAATATAAATTCTATATAAATTCATATAAATTAAATATATATAAATCTCACGAGTCAGTTCCCCACAGGCTGGCTGGACTGAATAACCCTGAGGACGACCAGTGAGATCCGAACCCTGCAACAGGGAAGAAGGGGAAAGTTCAAGTTCAAGTATGTTTATTGAGATAAGCAATAAATACATCTCAAAGGGATAGAGTAGCTTAGGCTATTTCTACCCCCCCAGAACCGGATGAACCCAAAGCACATCCCCAGCCACTGAGGCTGTGGCACGCAGGTAACGGCGAAGAGCCGCAACCGGACACAAAACATGATGCACCCCCGGCCGAACCAACCAAGCATCCACAACCCAAGGACCCCACCGGAAAGAAGCAGTCCCATTCTTCGCCAGAAGAGGAGGAGACAGTTGCAAACGAACAAACCTACCACAAGGACCAAAAGATCAGAAAATTTTGTGCTGGAGAAAAGCTCCCCAACCTTACCCCCAGAGGCCAATGCCAAAAGAAAAAGGGCCTTCGCAAAACAATCTTGAACCGAAAGGGCTACCACAAACCGAGGAGAAGAAAGAAAAGAAAGCACCTGGTCCAACGACCAGGATGGCTAGGGCGGTGCATAAGCAGGCCGGAGGTGAAACAATGCACGAGACAGTTTGCGAAATGGAGCAGAAGTATCATCCTCCCCAAACGCAAGCTGAAGTGGCTCCGCCAGCAATGCACGATACGAGGCGACAATATTCAGCATAAGATGACGGTCCTGAAACAACCTAAACAGGAAAAACAAGACAACCCAATCTGAAACAAGAGAACCTATGGAGGGACAAGAAATAACAAAAGGATCGTCAGGAAACTTCAAACTGTAATGTCGCAAAGACAGTACTTGGCCCTGTGAGTACTGCGTTGATTGGTTTAATATTATTTCAATGTTGAACCAATCTCGGCCCTGAGCGCCTCCACAAGCCAGTCCAAACACAGCTCAAGAAGGGAAAATAAACGCAAGACCAAAGCCAAGTGGCCACGGGCGCGCAAGCTCTCAGCAACCAGGTCAGCCAAATGGGAGGAAACCAACATGTGAAGGTGTACCAGGCCGATATCTCGAGGAAGGAAAGTGGCAAACAAACACGCATTGATGCGCTCAAACTCGTTCCCTCATGTAAACCTGAACAACCATAAGGGCCTCTCGCCATAAAGCATGCAAGACCGACAGAACGTATGCCATGCCCTCAAAGAAAAAAAAGGACAGTCTGCCAACCAGGACAACTCTGGAACCTTGTAACGCACCCAGTAAGGAAAATAATAACCGAACTCAAAAGAGGCAGGATTCAGTATCGAGGCGTAATCCGGGTCAAGCAGGAGGTATGCCTGTAATGGCTAACCCGCACCTCACTGAGGCGGGATGTGGGAGGCCGAAAACTTCCGGAAAGATGGGATCGAAGTACTCAAGGAAACCTGGGGAGGGGTTGATGTTATATCAAACTCGTACAAAGAGGGAGGGGGGATTAGAAAACCCCACCCCCTGCAACAACAAGCCCTGCTCAGAGGGTACCAAAACCCAAGTGGGGTCAAATGGGGCCGAAGCCCACTGTCGTGACGCTGAACCCCGGTTCATTCCGAACACAGCGATTACACAACACACAACACCTTGCCTCAGCAACCGTTACTACCACCGTGTACTCCTACACACACCAGACCCTTGAGGCGTACCACTAGGTTTGTACTGGAACACAAGAGGTAACATATGGAAGGTATTTAAAGGCCGTCGGGTTTTGTCATTTAATTACAAAGAATAGACTCTGACAAATAATACCATATTAACATACTCTATTAGGTAAATACACTTCCAATACCCATAGACCACTTGACCTCCGCGGTCACCACTTGCACTCGTAACTTCCGCCTAAGTCCCTAATACGGAATGATTACTACAACGCTCCACACCCGGTTAGTCTTTCATTCAATACTCACATACAGCAGACTTAACTTGGTCACTAAGATCCCATCAGGCTCTCGCATAGCTGTCTGCTACACTTCGCTGCTGCCACAAACGGAGACCTCGGAGGACTTGCCAGTTCCACTCTCACAACAAGACTGTTCCCAGTCAGCCATGACCTCAAACATTTCACCACGCCTCTCAAGGAAGGTATAATCCGATTAACCTTATCCCTAGAAGCGGTAACCTTGTTCCTAGAAGCCTGAGTCCTCTTTCCAGGAATTATTAGTTTGGCTAACAGCTGCGGTCTTAATCCCTTTGACCTTTCTTGGATATGTGATCCATAGTCTGTCTACTTAACATGTACTTCCAATCATCATTCGTTAAGTGTTGTAGTAAGTAAGTAATTATCAAAAGAAGGCACCAAACCGAGAAGGCTATGTAGCACCATCAAATGCGCAAAATAATCAGAGGGCGCTAAGTATCACCAAGGATGCCAATACGAGAACAAAAACGCATAAGGCGAACGATATCAAAAGTATCCGAGTCACCAAGAATTCTATTGAGGGACAGGTGACCACGAGGGGCGGTCGGAAAGCAAGACACACGCTCGTCCTGGAAGTCCGGACATTCAAGAAGGACTATGCACGTCTGTAAGAGGGACAATGCAACTAGGACAATAAGGAGCAGGGCGGCGCTCCATCAAGTGACCATGGGTTAAGCGAGTATGGCCAATACACAACCTCGCCAGAGCTGTTTCCCACCGCCGGTTACGGTGGAAGGAGGACGGCCACGAGGAAACACAACATTTAAGAGTATGTAGCTTGTTACCAGTAACAGACAACCAAGAAGCCTGCCAACGGGTAAGGACTGAGGAATGGATAACCGGGTAAAAGTCGGAATATGGAATGCCTTTACGAGAGATGGGACAAGAGCGGACAGCTTCCTTGGCGGCAGCATCCGCACGCTCATTTAAAGACACACCAATATGGCTGGGAACCCAACAAAACTCAACCGACTTAAATTTACTGTGAACAAGAAACAGCCAATGCTGGATCTCGACAACTACTGGATGGACCGGATTAAAGGACCCAAGAGCCATGAAGGCACTACGAGAGTCAACAACAACTACAAAGGAAGACTGACAACGAGAAAGCAGGAGACGAAGAGCATAGAGAATAGCATAAAGTTCCGCTGTAAAGATGCTAGTCTCCGGAGGTAAGCGACACATATAAGTGCGATCAGGAAAAACAACAGAGTAGCCAACACCGTCCGCCGACTTAGACCCATCGGTGAAGACAGAAACGGAGCGGGAGTGAGAAGAAAAGTGCTCAAGGAAAAGGCGTTTTAGAACCGTAGGAGGGGTAAAAGCTTTAGTGATACGGGTCAAGGAAGCACAAAACCGCTGAAGAGGGACTCTCCACGGGGGCAAAGAAGGAACAACACAAGGAGAAACATTTGAAATACGAACGGAAAGAGAATCCTGGAAGCGAGATAACTGGACAGAAAGAGGGAGGTGGTGAAGAGGAACAGGAACCGCAGGAGGGGTAAAAGTTAAAGCACGACAGAGGCGAGAGGAAGGATGTTGTAAGGACCGCGCAAGATAGCGAAGACAGTAGCGATCACGGCGGTCCTGGAGAGACAGGAAGCCAGTGTCAACATACAAGCTAAGGACAGGAGTCGAACGAAAGGCACCAGAACTGAGGCGCAACCCAGTATGGTGCAAAGCATCAAGACGGCGAAGAGTAGGAGAAGCAGACGAGTAAGCAGGGCAACCATAATCGAGCTTAGACAAGACAAGAGAGGAATGTAAAGCAAGGAGAGTGCGCCTATCTGCCCCCCAAGAAGTATGGGACAAGACCCGAAGGAGGGTAAGGGTCTTAGAGCACTCAACACGGAGGTAAGAGATATGGGGAGACCAAGACAAACGAGTGTCAAGGAATAACCCCAAAAGCTTCGCGGAATCTTTGTATTCAAGGGGATGACCATAAAGTGACAAAGAGGGACGAAGAACAACCCGTTTCCGCGTAAAAGTCATGGCACAAATCTTAGAAGTAGAGAACTTGAAGCCATGATCGGTGGCCCAAGACGACACGGCATCAATTGCAAGTTGAAGCCAGCGCTGAAGGAGAGGCGAATCATCACCCTGACAGCAAAGGGTAAGATCATCGACATAGAGAGCGGAGAAGACACCAGAAGGAAGAGAGGAAAGAGGACCATTGAGGGCAACCAGAAAAAGAGTAGTGCTCAGAACACTACCCTGGGGCACACCTTCATATTGCTGAAAAGAGGCAGAGAGCGCGATACCAAGGCGCACCCGAAAGGAACGACGGGAGAGGAAGCTGCGGAGAAAGAGAGGGAGATGACCACGAAGGCTAAAAGAATGAAGTTGAGATAGAATATGATATCGCCAAGTGGTGTCGTAAGCCTTTTCCAGGTCAAAAAGGACGGCAACAACGGAGGTCTTCGCAGCAAAAGCAGTACGAATATAGACCTCCAAGTTCACCAGGACAACTGTCGTGCTGCGGCACTTGCGGAAACCAAATTGAGAAGGGGAGAGGAGGTGATGGTGTTCCAGGAACCACATCAGACGAACGTTAACCATACGTTCAAAGAGTTTGCAGACACAACTTGTGAGAGCAATAGGGCGAAAGTCCTTAGGGGAAGTACCCAGAGACCCCGGTTTGCAAACAGGGAGGACAACGGCATCGAGCCAGTCCTCGGGGACTGACGACGACTCCCAGATCCGATTATACAGACTCAGTAAATACTGAGACGTGCACGGAGGGAGATAGCGAAGCATCTCATAATGAATACCATCGGAGCCCGCCGCCGTAGAACCGCAGAGGGCCAGGGCAGAACGAAGTTCAGAGAGAGAGAAGGGATCATTATAGGGAAGTTGAAGACGAGTGCAGAAATCTAAAGGACGAAACTCAAGGACAGGTTTACGAAGAAGAAAAGATTGGGGAAGATGAAAACCAGAGCTAACAGAAGAAAAGTGGGAACCCAGTACGGTAGCGACCTACAACGGGTCCGCCACAAGAGTATCATGGAGGTGAAGGACCTGTTGGAAATTTCCAACACTAAATACAACACTGTTGTATTCTCATTAATTACTACTAATTCTACTAATCATTGTAGTGATTAAAATTAACCCAACGTAGAGTTCACATGTACTAATAATTACATCTGTACAGTAAGGCTAGAATTCTTACTTCACCCGACGCCAGTATTGCATCAGATTCCATTGTAATAAACACATTTATATCCAATGTGCCTGAGAATTGAATTTGATTCTCCATAAACAACGGTGTTCTGTGTGATAATTAATTACAGATAAACTGATCTCCAACTAAAGCCAAATAGAGCGTTTATAGTTATAGCTGTTATCTAGTAATAAAATTAACGTCACGCGTGAATGCCCTGGAGAGATTATAATTCTTCTCCATTGTTCGTTTACTATCATAAAACGGACAAATAATAATATTTAACTCCTCCAAATAATAAACCCGTCCTAATCCGAGCATTTCAAGCACAACTGCAAGAAATGACAATATCCATAATAAATAATTTGTTTAACAAACGCGGGACGCGGAAGGGACGCCAGTCCACGTGTTGAAACGCTCACGAGTAGACGTGTTCACGTGGTGCTCACGAGGAGACGCCATTACCCAGCCACCAGGGTAAACGCTATCAAATCTCCAGAAGAAAGTCGCCACTGTGAGGTGTGAAGAACCTTGCAGACAATACCTTCACTTGGTGTCAGTGTCATTTACGGAACCTGTTAAATTTGGTTCTATGTAACTCCATGTGACCGGCCAGTGGAGCACGTCAGTATCTAGGATAGACAAGTCTAGAGCCTAGGACGCGACCTTCGGCAAGCCTTAACTTACACAGTGCCCATATTAGCTAAGTACCTTATCTTTGTTTGATGCATCAGATCGGGGGCGGGTTTATAGCTGGGTAGCTTGTCGTGACGACGTATAACAACTAAAAATCACAGGTCATTATCTTTCTCTTATTATTAATATCCATTTATTGAACATAGAAATCCAGTAGTTTAATCTGTTGCTACTGGAAACAATTGTTTTGCAGCGTGTGTGAAGAATTCTCCGAGCTGTCATTTCCCATGTTAATCAACTCCCAGTGTTCCATGACGAGTCCAGGAGAATCAGAGGAAGCGTCGTGACTAACTTCTAAGGAATCGTCATTAAGCTAAGATTCCTTTTGTATTCCTCGAATTTATTATCTGTACTCTTTTACATGCAGAACTCTGTTCATTGGATTAACATGTGTTTATTATAATTATTATTATACATATTCATAATCTATGTTCCCCTTAATGATAACGATAATAATTTCATAAGTATTCATAGGATTAGATTATTATACATTGGATTAGTGAACGAACCACACTAGTTCCTGGACGTACTGAGTTCCAGTAATACCCCCCCAATGTAGGTGTTTGAGGCTTTGATTCATTTAATTATACAGCCCATTAATTATTTCAATGATCATATTCTCTAGTATTTTATCCATAGTTACTGGTTCATCTAGAATTTTCCAATGATCATATTTTCTCAGTTTCCCTCTTTTACTATAAAAGTGGGTGGTCCTTCGTAATTAATTTTACTATATTAATATTTAAATAATTAGAGTCAAGCCCCAAATGTCCCACAGGACCGGTGAAACATCGGGAACGAACTTACCCGCTATCTTGCGGATACGCTTCCAGATCTGGGCGAGAGGAGTTTCGGACGTAATTGTTGAGACATAAGATGCCCAACATTCACGTTTAGCCGTACGGATGGCCCTACGGGCCACCGCACTCGCTTTCCGAAAGAAAAGAAAAGAATCGGTCGTCTGCCTACGGCGGTGCCTCTTCCAGGCTGCACGCTTACAGCGGACAGCCCGAGCACAGTCCGCATTCCACCAGGGAACGCACTTCCGTGGACCCCAAGAGGAAGAGTGAGGGATAGAGCGGAGGGCAGCGTTGAAGACAGTGTCATGAAAAAGGAGGAGAGCGCGAGAGAGAGGCAGAAGGGAGAGGTCAGAGAGAGTAGCACTGAGGGTAAATAGGGTCCAGTCCACCTTAGCAAACTGCCACCTAGGGAAAGAGAGGGAAGGGCGAAAAGAGAAAAAGGAAACAAGGACGGGGAAATGATCACTTCCATGGAGGTCATCAAGAACCTGCCACGTGAAATCTAAGTAAAGAGAAGAAGAGCAGAGAGAAAGATCAAGACAAGTAAGGGTGCGAGTCCGAGAGTTCAAATGAGTGGGCTCACCAGAATTCAGAAGAGACAGGGAAGAAGAAAGGAGAAATGGCTCAAGAAGGCGACCCCGGGTATTCGTCAGAATAATGGCAATTGAAGTCACCCCAGCAGGAGCACAGGCTCCGGCAAGGAGTCTAGGAGGTGTTTCAAATCAGGAAGAGAAAGCGGGACACTCGGGGGGAGATAAATGGAACAAATTGTGTACCATTTCCCCACAAAGATACGAGCAGCAGAACAATGGAGAGGCAAAGGAAAAAGTAAAGGAACAAAGGGAACATCAGCACGAATCAAAAGAGCAGAAGAATTAGAAGCCCCAGCAACGGCTGGGGGTGGGGAGAGAAAGGAATAGCCACGAAAAAGACCAGGACGAGCACCAAGCATCGGCTCCTGGAGACAGACACTAAGGGGCAAAAACCGCTAAATCAGAAGTTGGAATTCGAGGAAATTGGCGTAATAACCTCGAACGTTCCATTGAAGAATGGACAACGACGAGAAGAGAAAGGACAAAAAGAGAACAAGGAAGAAACAAAGGCGAAAGAGCAACAGAGCACGTTAAAGAATATCAGGGTCGGGATCAGGGGTCAGCAAAGTCAGGGTTAGGGGGCATGGGTAAACTGAGCAAAGACAGAGGGAAGGAAACGGGAGAACAGATCAGAGGTAGGCGGGCGGGGTCCGGAGGAGGAGGAGGAGGAGGAGGAGGAAGAGGAGGAGACAACGGAGAGGAGCAGTCAAGGACAGCAGCAGGAAGAGGAGGGGTAGAAAGAGGGGAGCGTACCTCAGCAAGGGCAGCAACAGAGAGGGAAGCGGGGGCTAAAGAAACCTCCATAGCAGGAACAGGGGGCGCAACCACCGAAATGGGAAGGGAAGGAGCGAGAGAGGCAGAAGTAGGGGCCGAGGAAGAAAGCTAAACCTTCTTACCCGCCAGGAAGGAGGAAGGAGAGGAGACAGGTGTCCCAGCCAACCTGTCCTCTTAAAAAGAACGTCAACAGTTGCCGTTTGACTCTACGGCTGTTTTTGGACGTTATTTTGTCTTAAACTACGTCTATTTTCGCTTCCATGGACTATCTCTTGTTATACAATGAAATACCACACTCTTATTATTCTATAACTCACAGACAATGCTCTGATATATGTTCTTCAAGTAAAAATACATATATTTTTGCCTTAATTAGTCCATAATCCAGAAAATTCCAGCCTATTGATCTTTATATTTAGGAAAACATCTAATAAATTTGGAAATGAATTTTTCGTTCGCCGACAGTTTCCTGCTACTATTTAGTCTTTTATGCTTTAATGTCGCTGATCATTGTGACTTTCCCAGGATTTATATATGTTTTGTAGTAGCATTTAGTCAGACTACAGTAATTTAACTAATGGGAAACCTCTATAGTCGTCGTAAATTAGTAATAATCATTTATCAAATAATAAATTAGCAAACATGTACAACTTCTTATGTTACGACTTTTCGGGTAGGTCGTTCTGTTTGTTTACAACCCTAATGTTTCAAAAAACACAATACTTTTAATATATAAGTGACTAAGTATGCTCTAATACATGGTCCTCAATGAAAATTATGTTTTTTTTTGTTAATTTGTCCATAATGAATAAGATTCGTTACTGTTGATCTTTATATTAAGAAAAACATCTAAGAAATTTGGTATTGAATTTTCGTTCAAATAAAGTTTCCAGTTACTATTTCCTAGTTATCCTTAAATGTAGGCTGGTCATTATTTTACTGTTATGTATATAGAAATTTATCATTATGCACTTTATAATACAGAACAATTTGGTCGTTCCACTGCCTCATAATTATATAAAATTACATTGTGACAAATACTTGATAATTAAAATCAGAGTTTTTTGACAACTATAAAAAATCCTGTTGAAATCATGCCGTTTTGAGTTGTCATACGCTTCTTAGTAAATAATATTGTGTAATGTTTGGCACAATTTATCACTGTATTTACAAACTGTTTAAGTATTAATGTATTCATTTTTTTTAATGTGTAATATGTTACTTAATCCTAAACTTCTTTTGCAACATTTATATCAGATATAAATAATTGTCGCGAAACGGCGTATGAAAAAATAAATTTCTCCCAAATGAAATTAGTGTATCAGGCGATCGAGCGGCCATATTTAAAAGTGTATACTCTTGTCACTGTTCTGACATTAGTTTTCGATGTACGTATTTCATTTTTGTACCTAATGTGTTCGCAATAGAATGTTCTAGAAGAACATAAGTATAAAACGTTACATAAGGATGTGTTCGACCGGCAACATATATATAAAAACTACGTCGATTATACTCGTCGTGTCAATAATGCAATTGTTTTACCACGCTGATTCAATGCCATACTGTTTTCTCAAATAAGCTCTTCGGCTATTAGAGAAAACGTAAATTTCATGGCGAACATTTGTAAACTATCCCCAAGTAGATCGGATCGAAATTGGAATTTATACAAATATTTATTCTCGTGTTGCCCGCCAGTGTCACCCTTGAGTAACCAGAACAGGATATACAATATGCCTAGGCTAACTCATCCTAATCCTTGCACAAGCCCTCCAGAATTTCTTTATTGAAGATCAGCAAAAAATTATTGCGCAGCTCATATTATACAGTTTAAGAATGGGATTTCCTTGTTCTAAAGGAATGAAAATGACACTGCCTTAATCTCAGTCGATTAAGGCAGTGTCTGGGATGCTCCCGGTGCCCGTGCCTGGTGCTCGTGCACCAGGCACGGGCGAATAGTGTACGTTTAATTGTTCTTTTAGTGTAAATAACGGAATAAAATGTAAGACATAGTCTGCAGATCTTTTTCCAGATGTCTTAATTTTTTTCCTAAAGAAAACTAAGATATTGCGAATTTTGCTTAACAAGTACAATTAATTATTAACTTTTTGTCAGTTATTATTGTTATAATTAAAAGAATTACACCTTGTTTTTTGCTTATGTACAAAACATAGTCTAATAACCACAGTTCGTTGCCCCTAAATCAACACAACATAACCAGTTTACTCATGTCATCGCCCCTAAATCAACAAAAACAACCAGTGTATTATTGTAAATATTTATATCTTAGGATTTCTTAGCAAGGGTAAGACATTTTTAAGACTGGTTTTAGGTTAGATTAACCTTCGTAACCTTCGTATGCTGTATACGAACTGAACGACCGGGCTTCACAACAAAAACATGGCCACATCAGTTGGATTATTCCGGTAATATTTAACTACTGTTCATTGTTATTAGTTTAACAATACTGTTAGGGAATGTCATAAGAGTTAGGGAATGTCATAAGAGTAGTCACAGGGCAACAAAAGATACCCAGCTTCTGGGTACGGGATCTTTGCCCGAAACGCTATGCGTGCTAGTGGCTTTACAATAATAATAATAATTTATTTAGGAAAAATATATACATAGATGCAGAGTTACAGTACAAACATTCTGTTTGATTTATAGATAGAGGTAGTACATACAATACCTAAAGCCACTAGTACGCATAGTGTTTCGGGCAAGATTGTAAAATCATCATTATTCCCATTTTCTCTCTTAACCCCCAGTGTACCTTCTCGTATAAAAATAAATAAATAACCAGGGTTTTTTATGCGGCTGTGCTGAAAGCCTGACGTAAAATAAATCATTGTGTCGGAGAACAGGAAGCTACAAATTAGGCTTATATTGAGGTTCCCCCCTCCCCTCTTTCCCCCCAATTACGGGTCTGTCTAATTACCACAAGCTACCACAAGCTACACAAGCTTCACAAAGCTTCCTGGCAATACGTTAGTAATGAATAAATATGATATGTTAGGCTGACCTAACCTAACCTAATCAAACCTAACCAAATCTAACCTAACCAAATCTAACCTAACCTAAACCTAACCTAACTTAACCAAACCAAACCTAACCTAACCTAACCGATGCTTGGATCGTCGACTTGATTTGGTGTCACCATTTCTTTATTTTCGTCTAATTTCTTTATAAAAAGATACTTTTTCAGATTAAAGTTATGTTTTTTCGTGTTGTACATTCAGTACCAACATTATAATGAGTAAATATATCTTATTTATTCATTACTAACATATTGCCAGGAAGCTATGTGAAGCTTGTGTAGCTTGTGGTAGCTAGTAATTAGACAGACCGCCAATTACTGGTGGAGTAAATCAGCCTAGCCTACTTCTTCCTAGCATAACCTAGCCAACACTAGCCAAGCCTAGTCTACCCTTGCCTAGCCTAGCAAACAGCCCTTGAACCCTCTACTGTTAAGACTCTGCTCTCTGATTGTACCTATGACACCTATTATTAATTTCCTTCTATATCTTTAGCTCCAGTATGTTGTTATATTATGCTGTGCAAATTTGGGACCTGGCCCTCTAGTATCTTACATATATGTATTATTTGATACCATTCTTGTCTCCTGTCCAGAGAGTACATTTTGAGAGCTTTGAGACGGTCTCAATTATTTAGATGTTTTATCATTTATATGTTTGCTGTTTATGGTCTCTTTATTTCCTCTAATTCAGAGATTTCTCCTGTTCAGAAAGGGGTGTCAGTACCGAGCAATACTCAAGATGGGACAGCACCAGTTATTTGAATAGCATTAGCATTACTGTGGGTGGGGTCTTTGAATTTTAACATTCACAAAAACCATCCCATTATTTTTCTGGCCGCCACTATATTTGCTCGGTTATGTTCACAAAGTGTGAGGTCGTCAGACGTCGTAATTCTCAGATCTCTTGCATGTTTTTTCCTTCTTAGAGTAGGTCTGATTGTGTCCTGTGTTCCTTGTTTCATTTAATTTCCTCGTTTCTACCATACTTCAGCACCTGTAACTTATCACTGTTAAACATCATGTTATTTCTGTTTATTCAATGTCTCCTACAGTGCCAATTTTCTTGTGTCTTCTGTATCATCTGTAGAGTTTCATTGTTCAAATGTGTTATAAAATACATGCACCACCATCTTTGTGGTGCATATATGCATTTTATCTTGCATTTATATGCAACGTAGAAAAATATGCATTAAAAAATATATATGAAAAATATGCATTTTTGTTTTTTTATAATTAATCTAAACTGATGCTATTGTATATCTGTTATTAAAATATTTTTGTTTTTTTTAGGTAAAATTTAAATCAGACAACATTATCAATTGCAACATTACAACATTGTCAACAATTCTATCTGAGAGAACATTACAGCAATGGCTTCCAGTAATTCAAGTAAGTTACATTATAATTGTGATTTGTATATAATATATACTTTAAATTTTATTTTTGTAGGTTATTAATTTTATTTGGGTGTAAGTTCACATTATCATTAGATATAGAGTATAAAATCTTAATTTTGTTTTGTCAATTTTGTCACTTAAAATTGCATATCTATTTCAAACTTTATTAATACCACAAAATGTTAGTTAAGTTGCATATTAATTTAATATTATTGGAAGATCAAAAAACTTAGTCAAATAAGTATTTGAGTCACAATTCAATTATTTGCAGTTCACAAATTGCAATTTTGATTTACATTGAAAATTCCAGATTATTCCTCTCTTATTTAAACATATTAAATTTGGTTTAATTTAATAATAAAATCTGGTTAATAAAATCTGGTGCTGTACAGGTTCTCAATAATACAATCACAATTCTCCGCTCAGTCTTCTGTAGCACTGTACTGCTTTGTGCTCTTTCATTATGCTGCTACTGTGTTTTTTGTACCACTGTATTACATTTTAAACATTTTACTCTTTTTATGATTGCCCAGATTATCTTTATTTACAGGCCAGAAGAAACCTTTCCAGCGGTGTTGTCCCATCTGCAGTAATGTCATTAGTGTTCGTCGACATTTCTGCAACTGTGGACACAGCTTTATAGATGAAAAGCGTAAGGGTGATGTAGAGCGGGAGGAGAAATATAAGGAAATGGGTCGAAGAGCTGCTAAGCATCAAAACCTTTGCAGATCATTTAAAGCCATGAAAAAATCTGTAAGTATTTCATGCATTCTGTTATTTCTTCAATTAGAATTGTATCATATTGTATTAATATCCATTCTGTTAGGTTTTAAATTGTCCCACAATTAAACAGATTTTAAGCCATTTGATAATTAATTAGTATTTACATTTTCAAATTTGGTGAATACTGTACTTATTGATGTTAATAATAAAGTAATGTGCATTATATAAGTATTTTTGTGATATTTTATATTTTTTTTAATTTCCATTAGTTATGTAATTATACTTTAATGATATAACTATCAGTAGGTCTCTTAAACTAGTTAAGAAAAGTACATCTTAAGCTACTTCGGTACTTCTGCACTTTTGCAGATGTACCCAATGCTGTATGAGGGAGGGATGCTGTCTGTTTCAGAAGCTTATGGTTATCCCATCTTATATTCTGTAATCATAAAGTTAATCTCTTTTCTGGGGGGAGCCCCGTCGGCTCCCCGGAGCTTTACCGGCTGATATGCTAATGTCAGACTTTGGCATCAGTCCATGTGTATCGAGTTCTAGGGCCTACCGGGGACCACGGCCAGAACCTGGCCCCCTCAGAGAGGCAAGGGGAGCAATGGCCTATAGAAACCCCCGTGTGGTTGGAAGATCGGTTGGCCATCGACCGGGTCAAGCATCCAGAAAGGTAAGCATTCCAAAACAAACCCCTATTCTGGTGAAAATTGCTACCTAAAGCCGAACTAGTGGATAGAACTCTTCAACAGAAAACAAGGAAACTAGTGTGACGTCATACGTCACCGCGCCGCTGTCTGCGCAGCTCCCCCCTCCCCGGGAGGGGGAAGCGGGAGCCCCAGACCTCCCACGCCAGCTATCCACCCATCAGTTCTTCGGCTGATGCTATGGGCAACGGTTATGTGCTCCGGCTCCAGTGGTTGTTTCAGCACTGTACCTAGAGTGTGGTGTCTGTTTTCTAGGTGGTGCGTGAGCCGGGAGTGATTCTCCAGTACTCGGGCTGCATGCGCCTAGGGTTCCCTTCCCTAGGTGCCCTGTAAGTACTGCCCTTGGGGCTTGGGGCCACCTTCCACAAGTTCCTTGGGTCCTGCCCCTGCTTGGCCGTTTACTGCTTGGTTTTCGGCCGCTCTTTGTGTGCTCGGGTGTTCTGTCTCCCTTGTTCGCCTTAGAGTAAGGGGCAGTTTTTGCACTGGTGGGGCGCAGGGTACTGTGCAGCTTGTCTTTACCAATCATAGCGGCCGGCTCTGTTCCACTTGGGTACGCTGTCCTCTTGCAGGGTTTTCTTTTTCTTTTTGTTTATCTACCTGGTAGGGGGGGGGGTCTGCCTTCGTTCGTGCCCCTTGTGTCCCTTGTGTTCTGAGTATTTTCTAGTGGTACCCCCTGCTAGGTCCCCGTGAGTGTACACGTCCCGGGGGTTCAGCTCTTAGAAAGTTGTTTGGTAGTTTGGGTGCCGGTTAGCAGTACCCTGCCTGGGATTACCTGAGCGCGAGTCCTCTTATAGTAAACGCTCGGGACCCTGGGAAACCCATGGGGGCGCGCGGGTCCGATGGATGTGACCCCAGAGTCCCCCCCTCGCTTCCAGCGAGTTTGAGGGTTGCTCTCACCCTTTGTCTCTGGGTGACTCTCTGTTTTGCCTCCGTCTGCTGCCTGTGGGGTCGGTGACACCTTCGACCCGGAGTCCTGCGAGTTTGGTTGCTCGTTGGGGCTTGGTTACCCAGTTGTGCTGACAAAGCGGGTGCGGGCAGCAGGGGCGTTGCACTTGAGCCTTGGTGGTGGCAACGTTCTCGTGGTTTCCTCCCCGGGAGCCCCGGGGCTGCCCCGTTGTACTTCGTTTTGGGACTTGGGGGTGTTGGTTGCTTCGGTTCCATCCACGCCCCCTTGTGTTTCCCCTAGATCACCCTTCCTGCCTGCATCCGGTTCCTTACCGTCTGTAGGTTCGGGGCGGGGTTTTTGATGGTGTTGAGACTCGGGCAGTCTCGGGGAATTCCCCTTCCGGGGTAGTGACGGGGGCATTTGAGCCTGTTCCTCCAGCCGTGTTGTATGAGTCTGCCAGTGGGCTCCCTTCCTTAGTGTTTTCATGGCTGCCCCGGTTTTCTGGTACGGCCGGGGCTTTGGGGGAACGGCTCGGCCTAGGGGCCTGTCGTGTAGGTTCCCGGGGCTGACTTGGGGGGGGGGCCTTGGCCCCGTTGGACCCCGTGGGGGTTTTTATCCCCCTCTAGGCGGGGCTTGTGGTTACGCGGAGTGGGGTCTTTCCTCCCCACTCGCTGTACGTGCTGTTGGGCATCGGCCCCTCCCCGGGCTCGGTTCCTTGGCCTTTGAGTCGGTTGGTTCCGTCCTGTGGGTGGATGTTTCCTCCCACCCCTTTTTGGGACGGTGTTTTCGTCATGTTTCCCCGTTCGATGGGGTTCTGCGTGACTTCTGATCTCGGGTGCGCCTGCGCCTTCGTGTGCCTTCGGGACTAGTGTTGGCTTCTGTGTTCTCGAGGGTACGGGAAGGTTTTTCGCTACTTCCCGCATTATTGGAACGTCTGTCGCCCGGTTGGGCTGCTTGTCGCCCGGTTGGGCTGCTTGTCGCCCGGTTGGGTTCCTTTTTGGGCTCTTTGCTTCTTTGGCCGGTTTTCTTGTTCCTGCTTCCTCTTTTGGCTACTTTTCTCGTGCAGTAGTCCTGGCTGGCGCCTTCCCGCAGAGAGGGTGTGCGGTTCGGCTAGCGTGTTATGCGCCGTGGAGTTTGTTTTGGTCGGGGCGGTGTTTCAGTGCTGATGTTTTGCGCCCTTTTTGCTACAGTGCTTCGCCTCTCGTTCTTCTCCCTGGCTGCGGTATGTGCCCCTTCGCGCCGGGGGTGTCCTGGTTCCCAGTTGTGGGAGAGGACACCGTGGTTTTCCCTGTCATGGGTGTGGACCGCCTCCTTCGCCTCTCCCTGCTCTCCTGCGGGTCCGGCAGGGTCCGGCTCTGGTGTCTTCACCTGGCGGTGCTCCCAGGTTCTTCTGGGCACGGTTGAGTCGTCAAGTTCGTGCCACCATTCGCCAGGTGAGTTTCTGCGGTCTGGCGTCTTATGGCCGGGCGCTGGATGCGGAGTTGTTTATATACCTGTCTTTATTTAGGTATATTTTTGTACGACTGAGCCCGTTTGCACACCAGTGACTGTCCTTTTTTCAACCCTTCCTGTCCCCCTCATGTGCATGTCCAACCCATGCTGGAGTCATTCAGGGGACCCTCCTTTTTTAATGTTGTGAGGTGTGGGGGTTGTAGGGTTGGTTCTGTACTCACCTGGTAAGGCTCCTGGCTGTGCTTGCAGGATTTGAGCTCTGGCTCTTGGGTCCCGCCTATCTGGTAGAACTTGCGGGATAGTACCAGTGGAGTGCAGTGGTGCTATTTGCACAATTGGGGAACACTGTATTACCATCAGAGGTCTGTGCTTGTTGCACGACCTACTTGCGAGCATTAAGCCTTCTTGCTGGTTCGTCCGTGGACTTCCAGGGCGCACTAGCCTGTTTTTGTATGGCAGTTCCGGCCCGTCCTGGTTGTGGGGGTATGTGGGCCGGTGGACTGCTCCTAGCAGCTGCCTGGTGGGCCACCCTCTGGCCGGTCTAGCCTGGCCTTGGGCCGGGCTTGAGGTGTAACAGAGCTCCCAGTACCTCATCCAGCAGATATCGAGCGGGGTTTCTCCGCCGTCGGTCGCCTGGTGCAGGTTTCTGGGCCTGCTGGGTTTTGTCGTGTCTCCGTTGGCCCTAGTCTGGGGTCTGCCTGCTCCGTTCTCTGCCTTTGCAGAAGGGAGTTGCTATTTACATGTTGCATGCTGCAGTGGTGCCTGTTGCTGCTGCTGCACGTGTGCATTGGTACCGTGTTTCACGGTGGCGTGTCCTTGTTCCTGTGTCCGGTTGTGGAGTGGCACTTTGCTGCCGTTTTGTGCCTGGGGATTGCGTGGGGGTTTTTCTGTCCCTGCCTGATTGTCCACCCCTGGTTGTTATCCTGGGGTTTTTTGTGCTTCTGCTCTTTCTTCCTGCCTCCTCTGCAGCAGGGGTGTTCTGCGTGTGTTCTTAGGCATTGTCAGCCTGTGTCCTGTGATGTGCTTCTTTGTCTCGGTCTATTGCAGTTGTTCGTACCCCTTGGTTCGGGTACTGTTCTGGCGGCGACCCTTCCGCCTTCTTTGGTTTCCTAGCTTGCCCTGCCGGTTTTTTTTTTTTTAGGGGGGGGTCTTGTGATGTCTCGCGTCGACCCGTCGTTTCTGAACTCCTAGGCGGGCTTGCATGGTTTGGGGAGTTTTTCTGTTCGGCAGACGTTCCATCTCCTTGTGCCGCCTGGGTTTCGGTGGTCGCGCCCGAGATTTTCCCGCGGCTCCGCCTTTTCCTGGGCTCGGAGGGGCCTTGTCGGGGCTGCTTCTGTTCTGCCTCGCGGTCTCGCCTCCGGTTGGTGGTCGGGTGGCTTCGTGGTAGGTGTCCCACCTGTGTGCTTCTCTTGGCGGCAGTATGGGGTATTTTGGCGGTCCTTCCTTTTCCTGTCCCTTCTTAGGTGGTTACTCTTGTTAGCTTGGTTTACTCTCGGCTTGGTTTTCTAGGTGGGGGTTGGGGGCCATCGTCTTGTCACATACTGTCGCCTCTTTTCGTGCGGCGCGGGCGGAGCCGCTTCAGCTTGCTTTCGGTCTTGGTGTTGCTTCTGCACCGTTAGTCAGCTGTCTTGTGCGTCGTTTCACCTCCGGCCTGTTCGTGCGCCGCTTGCACCATCCTGGTCTCTGGTCAGCGTGCTCTGTCTTCTCCTCGGTTGGTAGTGCCCCTTCGGTTCCGGTGTGTTTTTTCGTCGGCTCTTTCCTTTTGGCCTTTGCCTCTGGGGGTCGAGTCGCTGAGTTTTCTTGCTCCTTCGGTTTTAGCATTTTGGTTGTTCGGTGGCAGCAGTCTCCATCTTTTCTGGCGCGGGGTGGGGCTGCTGCGTTCTGGAGGGGTCCAGGGTTTGTTGGTGCTTCGTTGGTCGGGCCGGGGGTGTGTCGTTTTGTGTTCAGTGGCGGCCCTCCGCTGTTGTTTGCGTGCCACGGCGTTTGGGTCCGGAGCGCGTTTTGCATTGATCCGGTTCTGTTCTTCCCGGTTCGCGGGTGATAGTGTCCCGGGTGGTCAGCCATGTTCTTGCGGCTAAGCTGCCTATGTTCTTTCCTCATGCCTGTGGCGTTCGTGGCTTCGCTGCTCTCGCTGCCGTCTGGGCGACGTGGCCTTGCGGTCTTTTGGGCATGGATTTTTGGTGTTCGTGCAGGGGCCTTGCTGCTCGTTGTTCTCGTGTTGTTCCCGGGACTTTTCGGGGCTGTGGCGCCTTGGGTTGGCGTTTGCTGCCGGTTGTCTTGCCTCCTTGGGGGGTGAGTGGTGTCCGCCTCCCGGTTCTGTCCCTTTGACCTTCCTCTGTGGGTAGTTAGCTCCGTGGAGCCGACGGGGCTCCCCCTAGAAAACCAGCGTTGAATGTAATGAAACGCCATTTTCTCGGTGAGACCCGGAGGCTCCCCGGCAACCCTCCCTCCCTCCGGTCGGCGGTTTTTTCGCGTGTTTTGACATCCAGCCTCAGAACTGATGGGTGGATAGCCGGCATGGGAGGTCTGGGGCTTCCCCTTCCCCCTCCCGGGGAGGGGGGAGCTGCGCAGACAGCGGCGCGGTGACGTTTGACGTCATACTAGTTTCCTTGTTTTCTGTTGAAGAGTTCTATCCACTAGTTCGGCTTTAGGTAGCAATTTTCACCAGAATAGGGGTTTGTTTTGGAATGCTTACCTTTCTGGATGCTTGACCCGGTCGATGGCAGACATAGAATGCTTCCAACCACACGGGGGTTTCTATAGGCCATTGCTCCCCTTGCCTCTCTGAGGGGGCCAGGTTCTGGCCGTGGTCCCCGGTAGGCCCTAGAACTCCATACACATGACTGATGCCAAAGTCTGACATTAGCATATCAGCCGGTAAAGCTCCGGAGAGCCGATGGGGCTCCCCCCAGAAAAGAGATTAACTTTATGATTACAGAATATAAGATGGGATAACCATAAGCTTCTGAAACAGACAGTATCCCTCCCTCATACAGCATTGGGTACATCTGCAAAAGTGCAGAAGTACCGAAGTAGCTTAAGATGTACTTTTCTTACCTAGTTTAAGAGACCTACTGATAGTTATATCATTAAAGTATAATTACATAACTAATGGAAATTAAAAAAATATAAAATAACACAAAAATACTTATATAATGCACATTACTTTATTATTAACATCAATAAGTACAGTATTCACCAAAATTGAAAATGTTAATACTAATTAATTATCAAATGGCTTAAAATCTGTTTATTTGTGGGACATTTTAAAACCTAACTGAATGGATATTAATACAATATGATACAATTCTAATTGAAGAAATAACAGAATGCATGAAATACTTACAGATTTTTTCATGGCTTTAAATGATCTGCAAAGGTTTTGATGCTTAGCAGCTCTTCGACCCATTTCCTTATATTTCTCCTCCCGCTCTACATCACCCTTACGCTTTTCATCTATAAAGCTGTGTCCACAGTTGCAGAAATGTCGACGAACACTAATGACATTACTGCAGATGGGACAACACCGCCGGAAAGGTTTCTTCTGGCCTGTAAATAAAGATAATCTGGGCAATCATAAAAAGAGTAAAATGTTTAATATGTAATACAGTGGTACAAAAAACACAGTAGCAGCATAATGAAAGAGCACAAAGCAGTACAGTGCTACAGAAGACTGAGCGGAGAATTGTGATTGTATTATTGAGAATCTGTACAGCACCAGATTTTATTAATTACACAAGTAAACCAAATTTAATATGTTTAAATAAGAGAAGAAGAATCTGGAATTTTCAATGTAAATCAAAATTGCAATTTGTGAACTGCAAATAATTGAATTGTGACTCAAATACTTATTTGACTAAGTTTTTTGATCTTCCAATAATATTAAATTAATATGCAACTTAACTAACATTTTGTGGTATTAATAAAGTTTGAAATAGATATGCAATTTTAAGTGACAAAATTGACAAAACAAAATTAAGATTTTATACTCTATATCTAATGATAATGTGAACTTACACCCAAATAAAATTAATAATCCTACAAAAATAAAATTTAAAGTATATATTATATACAAATCACAATTATAATGTAACTTACTTGAATTACTGGAAGCCATTGCTGTAATGTTCTCTCAGATAGAATTGTTGACAATGTTGTAATGTTGCAATTGATAATGTTGTCTGATTTAAATTTTACCTAAAAAAAACAAAAATATTTTAATAACAGATATACAATAGCATCAGTTTAGATTAATTATAAAAAAAACAAAAATGCATATTTTTCATTTATATTTTTTCATGCATATTTTTCTACCTTGCATATAAATGCAAGATAAAATTAATATATGCACCACAAAGATGATGGTGCATGTATTTTATAACACATTTGAACAATGAAACTCTACAGATGATACAGAAGACACAAGAAAATTGGCACTGTAGGAGACATTGAAAAAACAGAAATAACATGATGTTTAACAGTGATAAGTTACAGGTGCTGAAGTATGGTAGAAACGAGGAAATTAAATGAAACAAGGAACACAGGACACAATCAGACCTACTCTAAGAAGGAAAAAACATGCAAGAGATCTGAGAATTACGACGTCTGACGACCTCACACTTTGTGAACATAACCGAGCAAATATAGTGGCGGCCAGAAAAATAATGGGATGGTTTATGAGAATGTTAAAATTCAAAGATCCCACCCACAGTAATGCTAATACTATTCAAATAACTGGTGCTGTCCCATCTTGAGTATTGCTCGGTACTGACTCCCCCTTTCTGAACAGGAGAAATCTCTGAATTAGAGGAAATAAAGAGACCATAAACAGCAAACATATAAATGATAAAACATCTAAATAATTGAGACCGCCTCAAAGCTCTCAAAATGTACTCTCTGGACAGGAGACAAGAATGGTATCAAATAATACATATATGTAAGATACTAGAGGGCCAGGTCCCAAATTTGCACAGCATAATATAACAACATACTGGAGCTAAAGATACAGAAGGAAATTAATAATAGGTGTCATAGGTACAATCAGAGAGCAGAGTCTTAACAGTAGGGGGTTCAAGGGCTGTTTGCTAGGCTAGGCAAGGGTAGACTAGGCTTGGCTAGTGTTGGCTAGGTTATGCTAGGAAGAAGTAGGCTAGGTTGGTTTACTCCACCAGTAATTGGCGGTCTGTCTAATTACAAGCTACCACAAGCTACACAAGCTTCACATAGCTTCCTGGCAATATGTTAGTAATGAATAAATAAGATATATATACTCATTATAATGTTGGTACTGAATGTACAACACGAAAAAACATAATTTTAATCTGAAAAAGTATCTTTTTAAAAAGAAATTAGACGAAAATAAAGAAATGGTGACACCAAATCAAGTCGACGATCCAAGTGTCGGTTAGGTTAGGTTAGGTTAGATTTGGTTAGGTTAGGTTAGGTCAGCCTAACATATCATATTTATTCATTACTAACGTATTGCCAGGAAGCTTTGTGTAGCTTGTGGTAGCTTGTGGTAATTAGACAGACCCGTAATTGGGGGGAAAGAAAGGGGGGAGGGGGGAACCTCAATATAAGCCTAATTTGTAGCTTCCTGTTCTCCGACACAATGATTTATTTTACGTCAGGCTTTCAGCACAGCCGCATAAAAAACCGTGGTTATTTATTTATTTTTATATGAGAAGGTACACTGGGGGTTAAGAGAGAAAATAGGAATAATGATGATTTTACAATCTTGCCCGAAACGCTATGCGTACTGGTGGCTTTAGGTATTGTATGTACTACCTCTATCTATAAATCAAACAGAATGTTTGTACTGTAACTCTGCATCTATGTATATATTTTTCCTAAGTAAATTATTATTATTATTGTAAAGCCACTAGCACCCATAGCGTTTTGGGCAAAGAACCCGTACCCAGAAGCTGGGTATCTTTTGTTGCCCTGTGACTACTCTTATCCACAGTCTCTGTACCTAAAGCCTATTAATTCCACTGACGTCAATGAGATAATCCTTTCCCTTAAAACCAAGTCTAGTGCCCTTGAGGAGATACCAACTTTAATTTACAAAAAAGCCTCCAGATCTTTAGCCCCTGCTATTGCATTGCTCTTCAACAAGTCACTTGAACTCCAAACCTTTCCAGATGTTCTAAAAAAAAGCGAGAGTGACGCCTGTCCACAAATGTGGTGATCCCACAGATGTTAACAACTACAGACCTATTTCAATCCTGCCTAACTTATCAAAAATTTTTGAAAAACTAATCTACAAGCAGCTTTACTCATATCTAGCCAAGCACAATATACTTAGCTCTTGCCAATATGGCTTCAGACCCAAAAAAAGCACTAACGATGCACTTATTAGTATGATTAACTTAATTCATGCAGCTCTTGATAAAAATGAGTTCCCTGTTGGGTTATTTGTGGACCTGCGTAAGGCTTTTGACACTGTCGACCACCAAAACCTTTTTCTTAAATTACATCATTATGGAGTCAGAGGACACTCCCTACAATATCTCAAATCTTACCTTACTGACAGGCTCCAGTATGTTTCTGTGAACAATTCAATTTCTCTCACCCTACCCATCAACATTGGTGTTCCTCAGGGCAGCATAATTGGCCCTCTCCTCTTTCTCATCTTCTTTAATGACCTTCCAAATGCCTCCCAACACCTCAAACCTATTCTATTTGCTGACTACACAACCTTCATTTACTTCAGTCCTGACCCCCTTGCTCTAAATGCCACAGTAAATACTGAGCTAAATAAAGTCCACCTTTGGCTAACTGCCAACAAACTCACCCTTAACATTGACAAAACTTTCTATATTCTGTTTGGCAATAAATCCTCTAATCAAATAAATCTCAAAATAAACAATACCCAAATTTGTAACAAATTAGATGGAAAATTCCTTGGCGTTCTCATTGATCACAAGCTGAATTTCCAGGGACACATTCTAAATATATCAAAAAAAGTTTCAAAAACTGTTGGCATTCTTTCTAAGATCAGATATTATGTATCCCGCCCTGCCCTGGTTACTCTCTATTACTCCCTCATCTATCCATATCTCAACTATGGTATTTGTGCTTCGGGTTCTACTACCTAAAATCATTTACGTCCTCTAATTACTCAACACAAAGCTGCTATTAGGACAATATCCAACTCCAGCCCCAAACATCACTCGGTACCCCTACTCAAATCTCTGAATATGTTAGATTTTAAGTCACTGCACATTCTCTCTTGTGTATTATACATATATAAAACGCTGAACTGTAATGCCAATCCTGACCTCAAAAGCTTCATTGAAGGTTGTAACAGAACCCATGAGCACCACACCAGAAATATATACAGTTTTGATATTCCTAGAGTACGACTTAATCAAACTAGAAATGCTCTACAAATCAAGGGACCCAGAATGTGGAATGATCTTCCCAACCATGTTAAAGACTGTACCTCTCTCAACCAGTTTAAGATAAAAACTAAACACTACCTAATAAATTCCCTGTAACCTACCTTACCCCTCTATTGTCAACCCATGTCTGTTATTTTTTTTTAATCAACACTGTTTGTCAACCTATTGTATTTGTGCTGCTTTTTCAGTCATGTTCCCCCTTTTTTTTATCTTTATTTGTATTTGTTCTCAACACATTTTATTCTTTATGCTCAATTAGTATTAGGTTCTAGATATTAATGTTTTTCCTGCCCGAAACGCATTGCGTAATAGTGGCTTAAGCATTGTATGTACTAGCTCTATCTATATATCGATCCATTAATGTAACATCACTTGTATGTATGTACCTTTCCTGAATAAACATATTTATTTATATTATTTATGACATTCCCTAACAGTATTGTTAAACTAATAACAATGAACAGTAGTTAAATATTACCGGAATAATCCAACTGATGTGGCCATGTTTTTGTTGTAAAGCCCGGTCGTTCAGTTCATATACAGCATACGAAGGTTACGAAGGTTAATCTAACCTAAAACCAGTCTTAAAAATGTCTTACCCTTGCTAAGAAATCCTAAGATATAAATATTTACAATAATACACTGGTTGTTTTTGTTGATTTAGGGGCGATGACATGAGTAAACTGGTTATGTTGTGTTGATTTAGGGGCAACGAACTGTGGTTATTAGACTATGTTTTGTACATAAGCAAAAAACAAGGTGTAATTCTTTTAATTATAACAATAATAACGACAAAAAGTTAATAATTAATGTACTTGTTAAGCAAAACTCGCAATATCTTAGTTTTCTTTAGGAAAAAAAATTAAAAGACATCTGGAAAAAGATCTGCAGACTATGTCTTACATTTTATTCCGTTATTTACACTAAAAGAACAATTAAACGTACACTATCGCCCGTGCCTGGTGCACGAGCACCAGGCACGGGCACCGGGAGCATCCCAGACACTGCCTTAATCGACTGAGATTAAGGCAGTGTCATTTTCATTCCTTTAGAACAAGGAAATCCCATTCTTAAACTGTATAATATGAGCTGCGCAATAATTTTTTGCTGATCTTCAATAAAGAAATTCTGGAGGGCTTGTGCAAGGATTAGGATGAGTTAGCCTAGGCATTTTTATATCCGTTTCTGGTTACTCAAGCGTGACACTGGCGGGCAACACGAGAATAAATATTTGTGTAAATTCCAATTTCGATCCGATCTACTTGGGGATAGTTTACAAATGTTCGCCATGAAATTTACGTTTTCTCTAATAGCCGAAGAGCTTATTTGAGAAACAGTATGGCATTGAATCAGCGTGGTAAAACAATTGTATTATTGACACGACGAGTATAATCGACGTAGTTTTTATATATGTTGCCGGTCGAACACATCCTTATGTGACGTTTTATACTTATGTTCTTCTAGAACATTCTATTGCGAACACATTGGTACAAAAATGAAATACGTACATCGAAAACTAATGTCAGAACAGTGACAAGAGTATACACTTTTAAATATGGCCGCTCGATCGCCGATACACTAATTTCATTTGGGGAAATTTATTTTTTCATACGCCGTTTCGCGACAATTATTTATATCTGATATAAATGTTGCAAAAGAAGTTTAGGATTAAGTAACATATTACACATTAAAAAAAATGAATACATTAATACCTAAACAGTTTGTAAATACAGTGATAAATTGTGCCAAACATTACACAATATTATTTACTAAGAAGCGTATGACAACTCAAAACGGCATGATTTCAACAGGATTTCTTATAGTTGTCAAAAAACTCCGATTTTAATTATCAAGTATTTGTCACAATGAATTTTATATAATTATGAGGCAGTGGAACGACCAAATTGTTCTGTATTGTAGAGGGAACCACATTCAAAGTGCCCGCCAAAGGAGACATTTTACAGTATAGGCAGGGCTGTGCCCTGATTGGTGGACGGCGAGGGCGCACAGCCTACCCGCGCAAGGTGCGGAGTGGCAGATTTGAACTGCATGTGACCCAGCGCGGATGACGCCTGCCAGGCACCACTGGCACTTAAGATATGTGCTGATAGGACCCCTAAAGAGGCATTGACTCCCTCTGTCCTACCCTTCCTGAGGAGCCTAGACTTGCTCCACCTGCCCTACCAGCCCTACCTCTCCCTGCGACGACAGTTCCAGGTGAAATATTACTGTACTATTGTTGTAACACGTGGGTCACCTCTACATTGGCGCAGTGAGTAAACGTTCCCACGTGGTGATCAAGAGGACCTCGCCAAGATATCTGCATCATCGTTCTGCCGACTTCAGTCAAGACGTCTTAGATAGTGTTCAACGTTTCCAGTCTCGAATTACTGGCTTTGGTTGCACCATAGATGTTCTTCGGTTTGTTGTTCAATAGCAGTGCCCAAGATATTTCAACCCCTGTTTTTTTGTGCATATGTTTTATTCCACATCTCGTGCAATCCCCCAAGAATCTCCATAAGTTCCAGTTATCAGTGTTTTATACGGATTATTTCCCCGGATTTGTTGCATTTTATTGTCTTGTCCCCCAAGCACCGATTCCCGCGGTCCCCAAGTTCTTTGAAGAAGGGGAGACGAGTACCACCATTCACACGGAATACGGGCCACCGTTCATGAGCATATCCGACCTGTATTGTTTACGAATCCGCTCGCGGGGGATTTCAGGCTGTCGTTCCCGAGCGCATCCGTCTCCAGTGTGTTTACTACAGCGACGCCGGTCCCAGCTCTGCAGGGTGCTTGCTACAGGTCTGTTACTTTCTCATTTCTACTGTTAGCTAGACGTAACCTGTTCTAGGCTTTCTACAGAAGTAACGGCTCAAGGGGAACAGATACATTAAGTAAGCCTGTGAGTTTGTGTTCATACCAGATTTAAGGTGGATGGTGATCCACCCTGCACACAGTTCCCCGCGTTCACCGGAAAAAAGTGTTTTTGAGAACCCTCAGCCCAGTGCTTATGAAAATCAGGCACATTGCTTGTTAAAGTTCCTCAAAGTGCCTGCCATATCAGATTTTCCAGTTTTGCAAGTGCAGTAAGTGCCCAGTTTTTGTCTAAGCCTCAAGTGATTTAGGTACCAATTAAGTGTGCAGTGTTTTATGTTGCTTGAAACCCACCTGGCCCCATCATTTACATTATTGACTGTGCAGTGCTTATTTTTCCCTGGTGGAACATTTATCTCTATCTCTGAACATTGGAACCTTAAGTGTGGCCATTGGTGTCTGTGTTTTTTTTGTTGTTTGTTTTTTTTGTTTGGGGTGATATACATGTGAGGTGCCTGGCCCCAGATTTAAGGTTTATTACCAGGGGTGGCACGATATATTGGAGCTTTAACTTTCGACACCAGCACAATGGCTCTAATCAAGATAAACTCTGCTTCGGCTGCTGAGCTGCAGCTGCTACCGGGTGTAGGAGATACATTGGCCGCTCGCATTATCAAGTTCCGGCATCGCCACGTGATCACGGAGGACAACATTTATGATATCAACCGCCTTCGGGCCACACCCGAGTTGATGGCTGCTATATCGTTTGAGGTGGACCCGTCCCAACAAGGCCCCGGGCCCTCAGGTCAGGGGGCAGGAAGTCGTTCATCGTCCTCGTCCAGCGAAACGGGTACCCGCCGTTCCTCTAGGGGTGCCGCCAGCGGCAGACAACGTGGACGCCGACCTCAGTCACCAGCTTACTCCAGGGCTAGTGGCCTGCAAGGTACTCGGCAGGGGAGCCCCTCCCACCATCGATCGGCTCGATCAAGGAGACGGCCAACTCGACACTCGTCACACAGCTCTCGGACTTCCGATTCGGATGCCTCTCTATCCCGCAGCAGGCGGACAGGTTATCGCCAACAGAGAGAGACCTTCCGCACACCACCTCGGGCGTTGGACTATGACGGGAAGTCAGATTGGGCCACCTTCTACCGCCGTTTCACGTCTTATGCCTCGGAAAAGGACTGGAGCGGACCTACGTTATTGACACAGTTAGGGTGGTGCCTCAAGGGTAAGGCGAGTGATTTTTACAATCACTTACTGGACAGAGAACTGTCGATCGATTATAATCGCATGATGCATAAGATGTTCAAGCGATTTGGCGATAGGGAAGTTCTGGATGTAGCCATGATGAAGTTTAACCAGGCTCAGCAGGAACCAGAAGAGGATATCGCTGATTGGGCAGATAGGGCCCATCACTTGGCTCATCGGGCCTACAAACATGTGCCACGATGGGAAGTGGAACAAATCGCAGTAATGAGATTTGGCCAGGGATTACAGGATAAGAGTCTGGCAGGATACATTTCCAATGCGAGGAACTCCTCCATGGAGGAGGCTATTGATCGAGCCCAAACCTTCCAGCACAATGCCATAGCGATCCATGGTTCCTCAGGTTCCAAAGGATACGACTCCCATCACCGAGTGCCCCAAGGTCCAGCAGTGCGAGTGAATGCAGTGGGAAAGTACTCTCAGTATGAGCGGCCACCCAGGAGTAATGACGCTTCTCGGCGCTCGACACTCGCTCTTCCCAGCTCCCCAGGCACGTCACCGGCTACCAGCTCTTCAGGTTTTGGAATCAACACTTGCCGACCATCGAGTGCGGGCTCGCATCCTTTATCTTCCATGGGCGTGGAGGCGAAGTTGGACACCTTGGTAGCAGGTATCTCAGAGACCAACGGGAGATTGGACCAGGTGTGTGAGAGTTTGAGGCACCTTACAGTTGCTCTTATGTCACCACAGCATCGCCGTAGCCCATCCCCTAGGCGACCTGTTCAGTGCTACAGGTGTGGGAAAGAGGGTCATTTTGCTCGGGACTGTGAGAAATCCGAAAGGGATGAGGAAGCAGTCCGCCAGCACGGGGACACCTCGGGCAACAGGCCACGTGTTTCATTTAAGGACCAGAATTCGTCTTTAAACGCTGCCGGGTCGGCTCATTCGGCCTAAATCCGACCCAGTGCATAACAGGCCAAGGAGGGGCATCGGAGCAAGATGCTGACCAGATATTGTCTAGAGGTGTGGAAGACATCTCGGCTCACACTGACAGGGGGGACATGGACATTAGCACATCAGACACGTACAACCAGCAGAGTTTGGTTATGCTAAGTGAGAACTCGTCAAGTGAGGCCCCTTCAGGAATCCAATGCAGGACAAAAGTGGCAATTCGGGACCATGCCACTACTGAACAGACAGGTCTGGATCAGGAAGCGAAGCAAAATTCTCACAGGAAGTGGGGCCCGTTAAGACACAATGTGGAAAGGAGGGCTCAGAAGAAAATAAAGAATGAACTAGCATTTGGTCAGTCCTTGGAAGGCATAGATCCAATTTCTTTCCCTTGGGATCCTGGGGGTGAGATGTGGGAAGAGGGTTGCTCTGTCAAAGGACTCACATTCAAGGAGCAGCGCTTCGGTGCGAGGAATATTGTTACGACAGTAAATTCCTAAGAGTGAAGCTAAAAAAAAAAAAGAAAAAAAAAAGAGAAAAAGGAAAGGGAATAGTGTAGTGTATGCAATGTTGAAACAGTTCGTGTATAGTGCAAAGATAATACAGGTAATAATTGTAATAGGACCCATTCATGAAACCAGAAATGTTCTCCTCTGTGGCTTTCCTTGCAACTCCATCCCCTGGTGTGGAGCTGGCGAAGACTTTTTACAAAAAGACATGTTATATATAGTGAAACATTTCCCCTCTAGTATACCCATTGTTCTATAGGGACGGGAGGAGTGTAGAGGGAACCACATTCAAAGTGCCCGCCAAAGGAGACATTTTACAGTATAGGCAGGGCTGTGCCCTGATTGGTGGACGGCGACGGCGCACAGCCTACCCGCGCAGGTGCGGAGGGGCAGATTTGAACTGCATGTGACCCAGCGCGGATGACGCCTGCCCGGCACCACTGGCACTTAGGATATGTGCCCATAGGACCCCTAAAGAGGCATTGACTCCCTCTGTCCTACCCTTCCTGAGGAGCCTAGACTTGCTCCACCTGCCCTACCAGCCCTACCTCTCCCTACGACGACAGTTCCAGGTGAAATATTACTGTACTATTGTTGTAACACGTGGGTCACCTCTACAGTATTATAAATGCCTAACATGCCTAACTACTCAGCAATTCACAACTGTCGTCAACTTCAGAGAGGTGGTGGCACTGCTCTTTACTACCACCAAGAACTAACATGCTTAAAAGAAATTAGAACTAGAGACTGCTATGGGGAGTATATCTTCGCCAGCTTCAGAGTCAAGGGAGCCGAGTCTGTCCTGTCTGTGGGTGCAGTTTATAGAATTCCTAACACTGATGTGTCCGAATTCAATTCAAACCTTAGAAATCTAATACTTGATAACAGACTGAACAAAAACCACCTAATTATCGCAGGGGACTTTAATATCGACCTCTGCGAGCCAGAACACCCTACTGCTGTTAGCTTCCTCAACTGTATGAATTCCTGCTTCCTCATACCCTTAATCACTAGACCTACTAGAATCACTGAAAGCACTGCCACGACTCTAGATCACATCTGGACAAACATAACCTCTCTGCTTACTTCAGGTATAATCACCGATAGCACTACAGACCATTACCCCACATTTCTCTTAACTAACATTAGCAAACCACCTCTTGAGTCAAGAGAGATACGTTTTAGACTACACAATGAAGCTGCTATAGACAATTTTATAACTGCTACTGATAATGTCAACTGGGAGTCCGAGTTAGGTAACATAGAGGACATCAACCTAGCAGTTCAATCTTTTCTTCAAAAAACTCTTAGCCTTTATAATACCCACTGTCCTATGCTTACAAAACAAGTCACAACCAAAAGGCTTAACAATCCCTGGCTTACAAAGGGAATACTTAAATTTATTAATAAAAAACATGATCTTGAGAAGAAGTATAGGTTAGGAATTGTCTCCAAAGAATTCTCAAAGAATTACTCATTATTGCTATCTAAGATAATTAGACAAGCCAAAACCAAATACTACGAAGATAAATTTACCCAAATAAAGAGCAACATTAAACAAACTTGGAGAACAATTTCACAAATATTGGGATCAAAGAAGTCTATAAATAACAAACCGACTCTCCTGTCTAATAATGATGGTCAGCTTTCAGCCTCTGATTCTGCTATTGAGTTCAATAGGTTCTTCTCTTCCATTGGTTCATCCCTTGCTAATGATAATCCATCTTCCAGTACTGACATTAAGGACTATCTTACAGGTAACTATCCACAGTCTCTGTACCTACAGTCTATTAATTCCACTGACGTCAATGAGATAATCCTTTCCCTTAAAACCAAGTCTGGTGCCCTTGAGCAGATACCAACTTTAATCTACAAAAAAGCCTCCAGATCTTTAGCCCCTGCTATTGCTTTGCTCTTCAACAAGTCACTTGAACTCCAAACCTTTCCAGATATTCTAAAAAAAGCGAGAGTAACGCCTGTCCACAAATGTGGTGATCTCACAGATGTTAACAACTACAGACCTATATCAATCCTGCCAAACTTGTCAAAAATTTTTGAAAAACTAATCTATAAGCAGCTTTACTCATATCTAGCCAAACTCAATATACTTAGCCCTTGCCAATATGGCTTCAGGCCCAAAAAAAGCACTAACGATGCACTTATTAGTATGCTTAACTCAATTCATACAGCTCTTGATAAAAATGAGTTCCCTGTTGGGTTATTTGTGGACCTGCGTAAAGCTTTCGATACTGTCAACCACCAAAACCTTCTTCTTAAATTACATCATTATGGTGTCAGAGGACACTCCCTACAATACCTCAAATCCTACCTTACTGACAGGCTCCAATGTGTTTCTGTGAATAATACAATTTCTCCCACCCTACCCATCAACATTGGTGTTCCCCAGGGCAGCATACTTGGCCCTCTCCTCTTTCTCATCTACATTAAGGACCTTCCAAATGGCTCCCAACACCTCAAACCAATTCTATTTGCTGACGACACAACCTTCATTTACTCCAGTCCTGATCCCCTTGTTCTAAATGCCACAGTAAATACTGAGCTTAATAAAGTCCATCTGTGGCTAACTGCCAACAAACTCACCCTTAACATTGACAAAACTTTCTATATTCTGTTTGGCAATAAATCCTCTAATCAAATAAATCTCAAAATAAACAATACCCAAATTTGTAACAAATTAGATGGCAAATTCCTTGGCATTCTCATTGACCACAAGCTGAATTTCCAGGGACACATTCTAAACATATCAAAAAAAGTTTCAAAAACTGTGGGCATTCTTTCTAAGATCAGATATTATGTACCACGCCCTGCCCTGGTGACTCTCTATTACTCCCTTATCTATCCATATCTCAACTATGGTATTTGTGCTTGGGGCTCTACTACCCAAAATCACTTACGTCCTCTAATTACTCAACACAAAGCTGCTATTAGGACAATATCCAATTCTGGCCCCAGACATCACTCGGTACCCCTACTCAAATCTCTGAATATGTTAGACATTAAGTCACTGCACATTCTCTCATGTGTATTATACATATATAAAACACTAAACTATAATGCCAATCCTGATCTCAAAAGCTTCATAGAAGGTTGTAACAGAACCCATGAGCACCACACCAGAAATAAATACAGTTTTGATATTCCTAGAGTACGACTTAATCAAACCAGAAATGCTCTACAAATCAAGGGGCCCAGAATGTGGAATGACCTTCCCAACCATGTTAAAGACTGTACCTCTCTCAACCAGTTTAAGTTTAAAACGAAGCTATACCTAATAAATTCCCTGTAACTCACCTTACCCCTCTGTTGTCAACCCATGTATGTTTTTTTTTTTTCAAATCAACGCTGTTTGAATGTAATTTTCTGTAATAATTTGTAATTGTATTTGTGCTGCTTTTTCAACAATGTTCCCCCCTCTTTTACCTCCATTTTTATTTGTACTCAACACATCTTATTCTTTTTACCCATTAGTTTTAAGCTTTAGTCATTAATGTTTTTCCTGCCCGAAACGCTTTGCGTAATAGTGGCTTTAGGCATTGTATGTACTAGCTCTATCTATAAAGCCAACAAACTTTGTAAAATCTCTTTTATGTATGTACCTTACCTAAATAAAATTATTATTATATTATTATTATTATAAATGCATAATGCTAAATTTCTATATACATAACAGTAAAATAATGACCACCTACATTTAAGGATAACTAGGAAATAGTAACTGGAAACTTTATTTGAACGAAAATTCAATACCAAATTTCTTAGATGTTTTTCTTAATATAAAGATCAACAGTAACGAATCTTATTCATTATGGACAAATTAACAAAAAAAAACATAATTTTCATTGAGGACCATGTATTAGAGCATACTTAGTCACTTATATATTAAAAGTATTGTGTTTTTGAAACATTGGGTTGTAAACAAACAGAACGGCATACCCGAAAAGTCGTAACATAAGAAGTTGTACGTGTTTGCTAATTTATTATTTGATAAATGATTATTACTAATTTACGACGACTATAAAGGTTTCCCATTAGTTAAATTACTGTAGTCTGACTAAATGCTACTACAAAACATATATAAATCCTGGGAAAGTCACAATGACCAGCGACATTAAAGCATAAAAGACTAAATAGTAACAGGAAACTGTCGGCGAACGAAAAATTCATTTCCAAATTTATTAGATGTTTTCCTAAATATAAAGATCGATAGGCTAGAATTTTCTGGATTATGGCCTAATTAAGGCAAAAATATATGTATTTTTACTTGAAGAACATATATCAGAGCATAGTCAGTGAGTTATAGAATAATAAGAGTGTGGTATTTCATTGTATAATAAGAGATAGTCCATGGAAGCGAAAATAGACGTAGTTTAAGACAAAATAACGTCCAAAAAAAGCCGTAGAGTCAAACGGCAACTGTTGACGTTCTTTTTAAGAGGACAGGTTGGTGAGCGGGCACCCACAGGTGGGAGCGGGCACCCACAGGTGGGAGCGGGCACCCACAGGTGGGAGCGGGCACCCACAGGTGGGAGCGGGCACCCACAGGTGGGAGCGGGCACCCACAGGTGGGAGCGGGCACCCACAGGTGGGAGCGGGCACCCACAGGTGGGAGCGGGCACCCACAGGTGGGAGCGGGCACCCACTGGTGGGAGCGGGCACCCACTGGTGGGAGCGGGCACCCACTGGTGGGAGCGGGCACCCACTGGTGGGAGCGGGCACCCACAGGTGGGAGCGGGCACCCACAGGTGGGAGCGGGCACCCACAGGTGGGAGCGGGCACCCACAGGTGGGAGCGGGCACCCACAGGTGGGAGCGGGCACCCACAGGTGTGAGCGGGCACCCACAGGTCTGCCCGAGCACCCACAGGTCTGCCCGAGCACCCACTGGTGTGAGCGAGCACCCACTGGTGGGAGCGAGCACCCACTGGTGGGAGCGAGCACCCACAGGTCTGCCCAAGCACCCACAGGTGTGATCGAGCACCCACAGGTGTGAGCGAGCACCCACAGGTGTGAGCGAGCACCCACAGGTGTGAGCGAGCACCCACAGGTGTGAGCGAGCACCCACTGTTCTGGCCGAGCACCCACAGGTGGGAGCGAGCACCCACTGGTGGGAGCGGGCACCCACTGGTGGGAGCGGGCACCCACTGGCGGGCACCCACTCATATACTTGTCCAACCCGCGCTTGAAACAATCGAGGGACCCCACCTCCACCATGTACCACGGTAATTGGTTCCACAAATCAACAACCCTGTTACTGAACCAGAATTTACCCAGGTCTGTCCTAAATCTAAACTTATCCAATTGATACCCATTGTTTCGTGTTCTGTCTTGTGTTGATATTTTTAATACACTATTAATATCTCCTTTGTTAGGTCCATTCATCCACTTGTAAATCTCTATCATGTCACCCCTAACTCTTCGCCTTTCCAGTGAATGCAATTTAAGCTTTGTTAATCTTTCTTCATATGAAAGATTTCTAATTTGGGGAATTAACCTAATCATCCTACGCTGGACACGTTCAAGTGAATTTAAATCCATTCTATAGTACGGCGACCAAAACTGAACTGCATAATATAAATGGGGCCTAACCAGAGCAAGATATAGCTGAAGAACCTTACCAGGTGTCTTGTTACTAACGCTTCGATTAATAAATCCCAGTGTCCTATTTGCCTTATTACGAACATTCATGCATTGATCCTTTTGTTTTAAATTCTTACTTATCATAACTCCCAGATCCCTTTCACAATTCGACTTCGCAATCTCAACACCATCTAGCTCGTATCTTGTAACTCTATCATCATTACCTAGCCTCAAAACTTTACATTTATCAGCATTAAACTGCATCTGCCAATCCTTTGACCATTTCAAAACCCTATTTAGATCAACTTGAAGTGATAGGGAGTCGTCTTCCGTGTTAATTTCCCTGCCGATTTTTGTATCATCGGCAAATTTGCAAATGTTGCTACTCAAACCTGAATCTAAATCATTGATATATATATATTATAAACAACAGAGGTCTCAGGACAGAGCCCTAAGGCACTCCACTTACAACATTTTCCCACCCTGACTTAACCCCATTTATACTAATTCTGTTTCCTTTGGAATAGCCATGCCCTAATCCAACTTAATATAGCACCCCCAATACCATGAGCCTCTATTTTTTTAATCAGTCTTCCATGTGGCACTGTATCAAAAGCTTTGCTAAAGTCAAGGTACACGACATCACAATCCTTACCACTATCAACTGCCTCAACTATGCTGGAATAAAAAGATAGCAAATTTGTTAAACATGAACGGCCATTTGTAAAACCATGTTGGGACTCATTCATTTGTGATTTTCAAGATGAAGACGAATTTTATTTGCAATTATCGATTCAAGTAACTTTCCCACAATAGACGTTAGGCTAATTGGTCGATAGTTTGACGCAAGTGATCTATCTCCTTTCTTAAAAACTGGTATCACATTAGCAACCTTCCATGACTCTGGCACTCTGGCACTATTAAATATGGTTGACAGTGGGTCACAAAGCTCCTCTTTGCATTCTTTAAGCACCCTGGCAAACACTTCATCCGGCCCTGGGGATTTGTTTGGTTTGAGTTTAACTATTTGTTTAATTACATCCTCCCTGGTAACTGCTAAACTAGTCAACCTGTCCTCGTCCCCACCCACATATACTTGTTCGGCTGAAGGCATATTGTTAAGTACCTCGTTAGTAAATACAGATATAAAATATTTATTAAAAATACTACTCATCTCTTCATCATTATCTGTTATTTGACCTGTCTCAGTTTTTAATGGACCAAGATTGACTAGCAATCGTTGGTGGTTGTGTTGCCAAATACCGCCATTGCAGCAAGCCTCTCCCACCTCATCTCACGGGAAATTTGGGCGTTTTTAAGCTAAGGTACATTCAGCCAAGGGTTAGTTTTGTAGATAAATCGTCAGTGTTATATATTGGCTACATTTGCCCCCCATCCAGTGGGAAGCGGTGGATAGGTTACACCTCTCCCCCCATCCAGTGGGCAGCGGTGGATAGGTTTTCAAGTGTGGGGCCTCACTCCCCCTGATCGTCCCTCACTTACCTGACACGTCAACTGTCCCGAGGACCTGAGTTGGTTAGGTGCGCCGGGGGCACCGTCCGAAGGTTTTACTGAGACGGGGCTATTACCTGGAGAAGTTGCATTTACCAGACAGGTCCAGGGGTGCTGCATTTCGGAGCCCCGCGAGTCGCATGTCTACATAGGACTGGGTAGTTTAACCCGACGTCGCTGGAGTATGTGTTCCTGGACTGTCATCTGCTACTTGCGGGGGGGGGGGGGAGCACTGTGTAAGGGGGGAACCTGTGGGCACTTCACCGTGAGGTCTAGGGAGCACTGTCATCACCGAGTATAGGAGCATGTAACTGTTCTATTGTTACGTAAAGTATGGTGACAAATAAACACAGACACTAAGATACTATATATATATTTGGTCGAATATACAGAAGTACACAGGTGATACTTTGGTGTGAGTTGAGCGCACTGAGCGTCGGTACAGTATCTCGCAAGTGTCTGCTCTAGACCACACTTGAAAGTAGACTAGTTAATGTTTGCTATTCTGCTGCTTATATGCTCGGGCAACACCTCACCGTGTTGCCCGGGCAACGCCTCACCTTACTCATCTCCAAAGGTTGACAGGAATATTAACAATGCATTTGGAGCGAGTATATTATTGGGATAATCTACTCGCTACAAGCACTTCACTGTAAAGTGCCAGGGAAGCTGTGTCGGGTGTGGACCGCCGGCGCTCGGTGTTTACACCTTAGTTGGGGGTCACTCCGTGTGATGGCGCTCAGGTTCTCCTCCTGCGCCTCACCAGGAGTGCTGTAGATTTCTTTCGACTTGGGACGCTATCTGAACGTGGGTTCTGATGCTGGGGGAACCCAGGAGAGGCTGGGTTCAGTATCCCTAACTTGGTGGGGCATTTCTGCGAAAACTGCTGCTTGGTTGTTCACCGCTCGTTAGAGTTTCCAGGAATGGCATCGTTACACACTCTCACATCTCATTAGATGGGGAGGCTAGCAGGAAAACTGTTTCGCCTACGACTGACAGCCTTGGACGAGATGCCCACAAAGGCAACAAACTATGCCTATTGTGCCAATAAGAGCATTTGTTGCAGTTAGAGAATTGTTTGAGCGTAATATGGGGGTTGGCAGGCGTGGCTGGGTGTAAGAATTGGTGTTGAATTTGTTTAGATAGGTTATATAGGCGGGGTTTGTTGGCCTTATATACTAGAGGAGACTCAGGCCTTATGCACAGTGTGTGCATAAGGCCTGATCACCTTCTGTGGTTGAGTGTTCAATAAACCCTTGAACTATATGTTTAACACTTCTCTAACCCTGTTCATGGAGGACAGAAGAAAATGTATATATGCTGGTTAGCATTGTAAATGTGTGGTCACGTCTGTGGTAGAAAATAATAAAAAAAAAAGTGTGTGGGGTGGGAGGGATTGTGTGGGGGTGATCGTGTACTCCCCTAGTGTGTGGGGGTGGGAGGGACTGTGTGGGGCTGGTCGTGTACTCCCCTAGTGTGTGGGGTACTACTCACAGCTACTCTCTGCAGCTTTATAGACAATAGAACTGCTAGGCTTAATATCGGCAGCTACTTGGGTGACGTAATAGAACTGAAAAGTGGAGTACCACAAGGAAGCTGCCTCTCCCCCACTCTATTCAACATATATACAGCTGACCTACCCCAACCCCAACATGGAGAATACATCACATACGCTGATGATGTTACCCAAATAATATGCCAACCGGGCCCATCAAAGCCGCTACTAGCCGACAAGACCAAGGCAGCCATTGAACTCATAAACAACTTTGAGAAGCAATGGAAAATTAGCACCAACAAACAAAAGTTCCAAATAATACACATTGCGAAAAGAAACCCTGACCCCATCATCCTTGATAACCAGCCCATCCAATATGCGGAGGTAGGCAGAATACTGGGACTTATGATAAATAGAACAGGGATACAAATTCATGTAAGGGACCGACTAAACAAAGCCAAAGCAGCATTAGGAAAACTGAGAAGATTCCGAAGCCTCAGTACTAACATTCAGATCCACCTATATAAGGCTCTAGTTCGGCCGCATCTAGAATATCCCCCAGTACCACTACACACCATAAAGAAAACTAACATGCAGAAACTGCAAGCAGTACAAAATAAGGCGCTAAGGAGAGCAGCAAAACACCGTCCACCATATGATCAGACAATCCAGGAGCTCCACGAACTCCTGAACATACAGCCACTAAACATCAGACTGCAGCACCAAGCCATCAGGGTATGGAACACCATCGAAATGTTAGAGGACCCAATGTTTGAAAGATTACTCCAAGATGAGACGCCCCGCTCCCACAGCTGGTGGCCCAAGAGCCTCGATTCTCTGGACGAAAACCCCGCCCCACAGTATATAATCCCAAGATGAGTTATATATGTATATATATGAACAGTTCATATATGTGTATGTATGAACAACTCGATAAATAATATGTATGACAACTCGATAAATAATAATAATAAAATAAAGAGCATTAAACAGAATAACGTGTGTGGAAGCATCGGAGTGTCTATATATGAATGCTTCACAGTATTCATCTATGGACATCCATATATGGTGAAACACATGTGAAGAACCTCTCACACACTCACAGCTCCCTGACAAGAGGGAGCCAGCTTAGCTTAGCTGCCAACACCCACACATCGTGTCAGCAAGGCGGACAGCCCGCCTGCTTTCATACCTCTCACTGTATTTCCCACTTCTATACTTCCCTTCACCTATGCCTCTCCTTCCTCTTTACTCCCAAAAAAAAAAAAAAAAAAAAAAAAAAAAAGTGTGTGGGGTGGGAGGGACTGTGTGGGGGTGGTCGTGTACTCCCCTAGTGTGTGGGGTGGGAGGGGCTGTGTAGGGGAGGGGGTGTAAGAGTGGCGGGATCCCCGGGGGATAGTGTATGCGTCAGGTGTGACTTGGGGGATAAGAGGGGGGGGGGAGTTGTGGGTGGGGGGGGGGGTGTTACTACGTGTTGAAGGAGTGTGGGGTTGGGGGTGGGTAGTGACGTATGGGAGGGGCAAAACTTCCCCCTCACCTGTCTTCTGGGTATCCTCAGATCCTACCCCCAACCCCCCTACCCTCCCCCTCACAACAACGAAGACCTTGACAACCTGTGAGTGGGTGAAGGAGGTGGCAAGCGACGCAATATGTTCCAGATAGTTTCGTAGAGTTTTCTGCAGCACGATTCTCTTGTTATCAATGAATGTTGCATGATGCCCACAAGGTAGAGCAAGGCTGGCTTCCTGTTACGGGAGACTGCCGTAATACTGTTGGTGTAGCAACGAGACAAATGAGTTCATCATACAAACGATAACGTTGAGTTAAAGAATGAGTGTTAATCATCACCTTATTATCTGGACCGCTGGCTATCGCTCGAACTATTATTTCATAGAAAATGGGAGGTCGGCGCTCAATAAGGGCGTTAAAATCCTTAAGAGTGAATATATTAAATCTCAAAACAGGTTTATGTGAGGTGTAAATCTCCTCTTCCACCTACCCCCCCCCCCCTCACACACACACATACACACGCACACACACACACACACATACGGGGGACACGCACTAGGGGACACAGGTGGAAACTGAGTGCCCAAATGAGCAACAGAGATATTAGAAAGAACTTTTTTAGTGTCAGAGTGGTTGACAAATGGAATGCATTAGGAAGTGATGCGATGGAGGATGACTCCTTACACAGTTTCAAGTGTAGATATGATGGAGCCCAATAGACTCAGGAAGCTGTACACCTGTTGAGAGGCGGGACCAAAGAGCCAGAGCTCAACCCCCGCAAGCACAACTAGGTGAGTACAACTAGGTGAGTACACACACACACACAGAATCCTGTGGTCCCGGGTTCGATTCCGGGCGCTGGCGAGAAACGATGGGCAGAGTTTCTTTCACCCTATGCCCCTGTTACCTAGCAGTAAATAGGTACCTGGGAGTTAGTCAGCTGTCACAGGCAGCTTCCTGATGTGTGTGAGTGTGTGTGTGTGGTGTGGGGGAAAAAATTAGTAGTAGAAACAGTTGATTGACAGTTGAGAGGCGGGTGAAAAGAGCAGAGCTCAACACCGCCAAGCACAACTAGGTTCTTGCGCAGAGTTCAGTCCTTGGACCTATACTGTTTATGATATATGTAATTGATCTACCAGAGGGAATAGAATCATTCCTCTAATTGTTTGCTGATAATGTAAAAATTATGAGAATGATTAAGGCGGTGGAAGATAGTATGAGTCTACAAGATGACCTAGACAGACTGAATGAATGGTCCAACAAATGGCTACTAAAGTTCAACCCGAGTAAATATAAGGTAATGAAACTAGGCAGTGAAAACAGGAGGCCAGACACAGGATACAGAATGGGAGATGAAATCCTTCATGAAATGGACAGAGGGAAAGATCTAGGAGTTGATATCACACCAAACCTGTCTCCTGATTTGGTACCCAAATGAGCCACAGAGTAGTTAGAAAAAATCAGTGTCAGAGTAGTTAACAGATGAAATACACTAGGCAGTGATATGGTGGAGGCTGACTCCATACACAGTTTCAAATGTAGATATGATAGAGCCCAATAGGCTCAGTAACCTGTACACCAGTTGATTGACAGTTGAGAGGCGGGACCAAAGAGCCAGAGCTCAACCTCCGCAAGCACAACTAGGTGAGTACACACATGCGGAGGCCTCGCGGCTGAGTGGACAGCGCTCTGGGGTCGTAGTCCTAAGAGCCCGGGTTCGAGCCCCGGCAGAGGCAGAAACAAATGGGCAGGGTTTCTATCACCCTAGTGGCTCTCTTCACCAAACAGTAAATAGGTACCTTGGAGTTAGATAGCTGCTGCGGGCTGCTTCCTGGGGATATGTGTGTGTGTGTGTGTGTGTGTGTATTCACCTAGTTGTATCACTAGTTGTGCTTGCGGGGGTTGAGCTCTGCTCTTTCGGCTCGCCTCTCAACTGTTAATTAATTGTTACTAACTACTATTCCCCCCCACCCCCACACACACATGCTGGAAGCAGCCCGTAACAGCTGACTAACTCCCAGGTACCTATTTACTGCTAGGTAACAGGGGCATTAAGGTGAAAGAAACTCTGCCCATCGTTTCTCGCCGGCGCCGGGAGCCGAACCCGGGCCACAGGATCACGTGTGCAGCATGCTATCCACACAGCCACCTGTGTGTGTGTGTACTCACCTAATTGTGCTTGCGGGGGTTGAGCTCTGGCTCTTTGGTCACGCCTCTCAACCGTCAATCAACAGCTGTGCAGGTTCCTGAGCCTATTGGGCTCTATCATATCTACACTTGAAACTGCGTATGGAGTCAGCCTCCGCCACATCACTTCCTAATGCATTCCATTTGTCAAGCACTCAGACACTAAAAAAGTTCTTTCTAATATCTCTGTGGCTCATTTGGGCACTCAGTTTCCACCTGTGTCCCCTAGTGCGTGTGCCCCTTGTGTTAAATAGCCTGTCTTTATCTACCCTATCAATTCCCTTCAGAATCTTGAATGTGGTGATCATGTCCCCCCTAACTCTTCTGTCTTCCAGCGAAGTGAGGTTTAATTCCCGTAGCCTCTCCTCGTAGCTCATACCTCTCAGCTCGGGTACTAGTCTGGTGGCAAACCTTTGAACCTTTTCCAGTTTAGTCTTATCCTTGACTAGATATGGACTCCATGCTGGGGATACATACTCCAGGATTGGCCTGACATATGTGGTATACAAAGTTCTGAATGATTCCTTACACAAGTTTCTGAATGCCGTTCTTATGTTGACCAGCCTGGCATATGCCGCTGATGCTATCCTCTTAATATGGCCTGCAGGCGGGCAGTTGAGAGGCGGGCCGAAAGAGAAGAGCTCAGTCCCCGCAAGCACAACTAGGTAAGTACAACTAGGTGAGCACACACACACAATACTAGCGACTATTCTCTCCCAATAAATTTTGTCAGGAAACAGGACTGTCTTATCGAGATTAATTTGACGTGCAAAAGCTGCTGTTGTCATTCAATAAAAGGAAATTATTTTATATATAGTTTAATTTGCTATAATTCACTTAATATTACGAAAAACTATATATACACAGTTCAGGGCAATCAAAATAGTAATCTACAGTACAATTTCCTTTGGAGCGTTAGTTGGCATCACAGGTAAGACCGTTCCTCCCCCCTCCGCGTCTGCTTCCTCACCCCCCTCCCCGCAGGCTTCCCCCACTAGTGGCCCCGCCCCAACTTCCTTCAGGTTAACTGTGAGGCGGGAGTAAGAGGACCCAGCCGTCCCCAGTACCGTGGCAGGGGAGGAGGGAGGAGTGTAGCTAGTGCGGGATCCCCACTTGTTGTGTGTGAACCAGCGCTCTGACACTCGCCCCATTAACCACACCAGTGTTGGAGTTCCAGTCAATTATTCTGGTGGCAGTAAGGCTTCGCGGTCCACTGTGATTGTGAGGGGCTCCAGAGATTGTGAGATAGCTCCAGAGATTGTGAGGGGCTCCAGAGATTGTGAGATAGCTCCAGAGATTGTGAGGGGCCTCCAGATATTGTGAGTTAAAGGACGTGGCGGAGAGAGAGTGTAGTGTGAGAAGCGGGCTCTGGCGCACTGGGCCACCAGCCCCGTGTGTGTGAATGGCGAGCCACTACCAGTGAAAGTTGTGTCGGCCCGCCCAGGTAGAAAGTGGTTGGACGTGTTGGCTGATCCCCCGGGGATACCCACGCGCCTACACCTGTCGCACCACGCGACTTCAACACCTACAACACGCCTCTTGGCCTTCTGCACCTGTAGTCTTGCTGTCGTTCATGTCTGCAGTACCTTCTCCAGCTGCTTGATGCAGTGACAAGAGCTGTCACACACCTGTAGCGTGACCTTACACACACGTGTAATGCTTGCCTGAAGGCCGTGTGGTACACCTGTCACAGGACCCTCTCGTAGCTGCAGCAGTCCCGGACAATATGCAGCACATCACCGCGATACAGAACCAATGCATTGATGTGTGAAGCTCAGGTACTATGTAATTTGTATTCTGACACACCTGAGCCACGCCTCTCACAGTCATCCTTGCTTGTGAAACACCAGCGCTGCATACCTCACCTGTGGACACCAGCGGAGTACCCACATCCCTCATACATCCTGCAGGAGGTGCAGGCCGGGAGGTGGTCGAGGCTGGGCCATGCTGAATGATTATCTTATCTTATCATCCCACTTATTATAACTGATAAATATTTCTACCGTTTGTGAGTGGTGACTGGCAGGGAGCGTGACCACACCACCAGGGTGACAGAGATTGATACTGGGAAGAGTGGAGTTCATGTGGAGTGCAGGTGAGAGGTGGAGCGTTGTGCTGGAGTAGAACACCCGCCCGGCCTCTCACGCCTCCCAATGACACCACGTGTGTTGCCTGCTACCGCCAGTGTGGCTTCTGTGTCCGCAGTGATTACTTCTGTGATATAGTGCGCTCATCGGAGCTTCACTATACCTCATGAAATGGGTAGTGCAGAGTAGCGTGTGTAGCGCAGAGCAGCGTGTGTAGTGGGGAGCAGCGTGTGTAGCGCAGAGCAGCGTGTGTAGTGGGGGAGCAGTGTGTGTAGTGGGGAGCAGTGTGTGTAGTGGGGGAGCAGCGTGTGCAGTGGGGGAGCAGCGTGTGTAGTGGGGAGCAGTGTGTGTAGTGGGGAGCAGAGTGAGGGGAGGAGGCACGGTGCACCTCAGCAGTCAGCCGCCGTGACCGCTGACCCATATTCGCGCACTGTGCCACAGCTGTTGCTGCTGTAGGTACCAGTACTCACCTGTACACGTGCTCAGGTTGATTACTGGTGGGAGCAGTGTGTTGTTGCCCCGTCCCGCGGCGGTGACCACGTGCGGCAGGTCTCCTCGCCCGTCCCGCGGCGGTGACCACGTGCGGCAGGCCTCCTCGCCCGTCCCGCGGCGGTGACCACGTGCGGCAGGTCTCCTCGCCCGTCCCGCGGCGGTGACCACGTGCGGCAGGTCTCCTCGCCCGTCCCGCGGCGGTGACCACGTGCGGCAGGCCTCCTCGCCCGTCCCGCGGCGGTGACCACGTGCGGCAGGTCTCCTCGCCCGTCCCGCGGCGGTGACCACGTGCGGCAGGCCTCCTCGCCCGTCCCGCGGCGGTGACCACGTGCGGCAGGTCTCCTCGCCCGTCCCGCGGCGGTGACCACGTGCGGCAGGTCTCCTCGCCCGTCACGCGGCGGTGACCACGTGCGGCAGGTCTCCTCGCCCGTCCCGCAGCGGTGACCACGTGCGGCAGGTCTCCTCGCCCGTCCCGTAGCGGTGACCACGTGCGGAAGGTCTCCTCGCCCGTCCCGTAGCGGTGACCACGTGCGGAAGGCCTCCTCGCCCGTCCCGTAGCGGTGACCACGTGCGGCAGGCCTCCTCGCCCGTCCCGTAGCGGTGACCACGTGCGGCAGGCCTCCTCGCCCGTGGCAGCGGCGAGGGCCAGGAGGGCCGGCCACCCAGGCATGAGGGGCGGCAACAAGTGGGTGGTGTGGGCGGCGCGGCCTGGCGGTCCCTGACGGAGTGAGATGCACGCCCATACACTCTTGCACGCCCCCGCTATGGCCACCCTCTACCACACCGCCCACGACCCACGCCCGCCCACACCGCCCTCCTCCCCGCCCCCCCTCGACGACAAGGTGTACAGCAGGACCTACAACAGTGTTATAAGCTACAACTGCCAGGACGGCGGGAGATGCGAGGCGGGGTTCGAGTCGTGGCCGGGGGCGGCGCTGAAGGAGAGGGAGACTCGAGCAAGCACAAGAAGTATTGAGAGGTCATCACTAGCGTGCGAGGGTGAGGGCGCGTGCGAGGGCGGCCAGGAGGCTGCTGCCAGGGAAGACGTGGTATTGATCCGTGACGAGGTGTGCGCAGCGGCGAGGGGGATCACCAGTGCTACGGTGGGAGGTGGCGAGCACGCAGCAGCGTCGCGCCGCTCCTGCTGCCATGACGCAGGGCGCGCAGCAGTGCTCAGTGCAGCAGCTTGTGGCGAGTGTGTGATGAAACATAAGTGCGGGGCGTTGCTGACTCTCCACGACCACGCTGACCACGCAAAGTCCAATGCCTCTATGGCGGCTTCCGACGCCCCCCTTCAGCAGCAGCCTGCTGGCTCGGGAAGTGCTATGGTCACCAGCAGCAGCAGCAGCAGCAGCAGCAGCGGTGCCCCTCTGCGCTCAGCCCTCAAGCGCGCGGGCCAGAAGAGCAGAGGGCACCGCGTCTGCATTAACGAGGCTAAAAATGAGTGTTTAGAGGCCGACTATGTGATTGTTGTGCACGAGGAGAGTGAACCGCAACTGGTGTCAATCAGGTCGTTTGACCTGAGCCTGGCGCCGGGGTCAGCAGGTGTGGAGCAGGTCACACTCTCCCCACCTGAAGGATACAAGGACTGCTTCACTCACGCTCTCCATGACACCATCCTCGACGACTCAGGTCAGTACATTATCTGCTTGTGTTGGTGTCAAGCGGCGCCAGGGTGCCAGACCCGCGCACTCCCATCATCTCCATGGTGCCAGGTCCGCGCGGTGACATCCAGCTGTTGGTGCCAGGTCCGCGCGGTGCCATTCAGATGCTCATGTCAAGTCCTTGCGGTGCCATGCAGGCGTTCCTGTCTGGCTCTGACTGTCAAGCCACTGTGCTTGTGTTAGCAACACAGTGAAGTTTACACCTGTTTGGCCCTCCCATGGTGGTGGAGGGAGGTCACCGTGCACCTGTCTGGCCCTCCCATGGTGGTGGAGGGAGGTCACCGTGCACCTGTCTGGCCCTCCCATGGTGGTGGAGGGAGGTCACCGTGCACCTGTCTGGCCCTCCCATGGTGGTGGAGGGAGGTCACCGTGCACCTGTCTGGCCCTCCCATGGTGGTGGAGGGAGGTCACCGTGCACCTGTCTGGCCCTCCCATGGTGGTGGAGGGAGGTCACCGTACACTGTCACATCCTCCCATGGTGGTGGAGTTAGGTCACCGTACACTGTCACATCCTCCCATGGTGGTGGAGTTAGGTCACCGTACACTGTCACACCCTCCCATGGTGGTGGAGGTCACCGTACACTGTCACATCCTCCCATGGTGGTGGAGGGAGGTCACCGTACACTGTCACATCCTCCCATGGTGGTGGAGGAGGTCACCGTACACTGTCACATCCTCCCATCACAACACTGTCGTCCTGCCGTTTAATATACCGTTCTCTGTCAATTTACATATCTGTGCCGCCAACGACATCGCATACTAATTAGGTATGATTTTATTTTATGTAGTTGGCAAAACTGTCAAGTGGTGACACATTGGTGTGGACACATAGGTGGCGACACATTGGTGTGGACACATTGGTGGTGACACATTGGTGTGGACACATTGGTGGTGACACATTGGTGTGGACACATAGGTGGCGACACATTGGTGTGGACACATTGGTGGTGACACATTGGTGTGGACACATTGGTGGTGACACATTGGTGTGGACACATTGGTGGTGACACATTGGTGTGGACACATTGGTGGTGACACATTGGTGTGGACACATTAGTGGTGACACATTGGTGTGGACACATTGGTGGTGACACATTGGTGGTGACACATTGGTGTAGACACATTGGTGTGGACACATTGGTGGTGACACATTGGTGGTGACACATTGGTGTAGACACATTGGTGTGGACACATTGGTGGTGACACATTGGTGTGGACACATTGGTGTGGACACATTGGTGGTGACACATTGATGTGGACACATTGGTGTAGACACATTGATGTGGACACATTGGTGTAGACACATTGGTGTAGGACACATTGGTGTAGACACATTGGTGTGGACACATTGGTGGTGACACATTGGTGTGGACACATTGGTGGTGACACATTGGTGTGGACACATTGGTGGTGACACATTGGTGTGGACACATTGGTGGTGACACATTGGTGTGGACACATTGGTGGTGACACATTGGTGTGGACACATTGGTGGTGACACATTGGTGTGGACACATTAGTGGTGACACATTGGTGTGGACACATTGGTGGTGACACATTGGTGGTGACACATTGGTGTGGACACATTGGTGTGGACACATTGGTGGTGACACATTGGTGTGGACACATTGGTGTAGACACATTGGTGTGGACACATTGGTGGTGACACATTGGTGTGGACACATTGGTGGTGACACATTGGTGTGGACACATTGGTGGTGACACATTGGTGGTGACACATTGGTGTGGACACATTGGTGGTGACACATTGGTGTGGACACATTGGTGGTGACACATTGGTGTGGACACATTGGTGGTGACACATTGGTGTGGACACATTGGTGGTGACACATTGGTGGTGACACATTGGTGTGGACACATTGGTGGTGACACATTGGTGTGGACACATTGGTGGTGACATATTGGTGGTGACACATTGGTGTGGACACATTGGTGTGGACACATTGGTGGTGACACATTGGTGTGGACACATTGGTGGTGACACATTGGTGGTGACACATTGGTGTGGACACATTGGTGGTGACACATTGGTGTGGACACATTGGTGGTGACACATTGGTGGTGACACATTGGTGTGGACACATTGGTGGTGACACATTGGTGTGGACACATTAGTGTGGACACATTGGTGTGGACACATTGGTGGTGACACATTGGTGGTGACACATTGGTGTGGACACATTGGTGTGGACACATTGGTGGTGACACATTGGTGTGGACACATTGGTGGTGACACATTGGTGGTGACACATTGGTGTGGACACATTGGTGGTGACACATAGGTGGTGACACATTGGTGGTGACACATTGGTGGTGACACATTGGTGTGGACACATTGGTGTGGACACATTGGTGTGGACACATTGGTGGTGACACATTGGTGGTGACACATTGTTGTAGACACATTGGTGTGGACACATTGGTGGTGACACATTGGTGTAGACACATTGGTGTGGACACATTGGTGTAGACACATTGGTGTGGACACATTGGTGGTGACACATTGGTGTGGACACATTGGTGGTGACACATTGGTGGTGACACATTGTTGTAGACACATTGGTGGTGACACATTGGTGGTGACACATTGGTGTGGACACATTGGTGGTGACACATTGGTGTGGACACATTGATGTAGACACATTGGTGTGGACACATTGGTGGTGACTCATTGGTGGTGACACATTGGCGTGGACACATTGGTGTAGACACATTGGTAAGGACACATTGGTGTGGACACATTGGTGTGGACACATTGGTGTAGACACATTGGTGTAGACACATTGGTGTGGACACATTGGTGTGGACACATTGGCGTAGACACATTGGTGTAGACACATTGGTGTGGACACATTGGTGGTGACACATTGATGTGGACACATTGGTGTGGACACATTGATGTGGACACATTGGTGTGGACACATTGGTGTGGACACATTGATGTGGACACATTGGTGTGGACACATTGGTCTTGTATCTTGTCTGTAGCCATAGTAACACCTAATTACTGTTACCGGTAATCAGGTCCGTCTTATCAGGAGCCCGTCACCATATTTCAGTTCCTCATCCTTGGACGCTATGTTTTGTGTGAGAAGAACATGTTTATAAACCTTCAGCGTTTATAAACATTCAGATGTTTATACTTGCTGGTGGAAGAATTCTCTTATGAAATTACGTGAACAATCCAAGGGCTTATAGCGCCTGTCATGTAACTATTAAGGTTCAGAATTGTAGAGGTGTATTCCCGAGAATATTGAAGGTATGACAACTCTTAGAAGAATCACCCGAGGCACGAGTGAGTAGTCTGCCATGACACACAGCTTGGACAATTAATTACCATATGAATTAGTAATTACTGGAGCCAGAGGAGGGGAAGGTCGGGATCCAGCCGCTGCCACAGAGGAAACAATCAAATGGGAGGAATGACATCACTGGCAAATATCGTATGAAAACCTGAAGGGAAGGTAATCCAGCCTTGAAGGTCTTGCATGGAACAGGGTTGGCGTTCGATCCCCGATGGTTTAAGTGACTGGGCACCTTTCATTCTGTCTGTCCTGCCCCAGCTCCCTGTATTCATATTTCAAAGTGTTGTATAGACGTACTGACTTAGTGCTTTCTCCTGATGGTTACCTGACCTTAAGGGGAAGGTTTGGGGCAGCTGTAACCCATGTTATTCCTCCGTTATTATTACCCTCGCCAACAGTGATTAGCTAAATGGTGGCACGAATTATATTCCGAGTGAGAAACACAAACAAACAAAAATTACGAGAAACAAAAACTGTACCTGTAGACAACGACACAGATACGGTGCCTGTAGACAACAACACAGATACGGTGCCTGTAGACAACGACACAGATACGGTGCCTGTAGACAACAACACAGATATGGTGCCTGTAGACAACGACACAGATACGGTGCCTGCAAACAAGGACACAGATACGGTGCCTGTAGACAACGACACAGATACGGTGTCTGTAGACAACGACACAGATACGGTGCCTGTAGACAACAACACAGATATGGTGCCTGTAGACAACGACACAGATATGGTGCCTGTAGACAACAACACAGATATGGTGCCTGTAGACAACGACACAGATACGGTGCCTGCAAACAAGGACACAGATACGGTGCCTGTAGACAACGACACAGATATGGTGCCTGTAGACAACAACACAGATACGGTGCCTGTAGACAACGACACAGATACGGTGCCTGTAGACAACAACACAGATATGGTGCCTGTAGACAACGACACAGATACGGTGCCTGCAAACAAGGACACAGATACGGTGCCTGTAGACAACGACACAGATACGGTGCCTGTAGACAACGACACAGATACGGTGCCTGTAGACAACGACACAGATACGGTGTCTGTAGACAAAGACACATATACGGTGCCTGTAGACAACGACACAGATACGGTGCCTGTAGACAACGACACAGATACGGTGCCTGTAGACAACGACACAGATACGGTGCCTGTAGACAACGACACAGATACGGTGCCTGTAGACAACGACACAGATACGGTGCCTGTAGACAACATTTCGTGCATCTGGAAATCTATAGTTACGTGTACACACACCAGGTGGCGGACCAAGGACCTCACGAGCGTTGGTGGTGGTGGTGCTGTTACTGGTAGTGGTGGTGGTGGTGGTTGGAACTGATGGTTGTGGTGGTAATCGCGGTGGAGGTGGTACTGCTAGTGTCAACAGTAAGTATGCTGTTCTTACTGCTGGGGATGGTGGTGCACACATTACCATATGTGTATAAAACAATTGGGAGGAGGGGCGAGCCACCCAGGGTAGCGGATGGAGCGTGTACTGGTAAAGATGGCTACACTTAACGTTATCAAGGCTGCCCTCACTGCTCCACGAGGGAGGGTGACGAGACGGGGAGGTCCCAGTGAGTCAGAGAGAGTAACACTGGCCTAGGTTATGGCCTGGTTAAAGGCTAGGACACAATTACCATAAATGGGTCAGATCACAGCTGGGAATAGTGGAGAGCGCTGCTCCCCGGGGCTCTCCTCACCTAACTGGTCCTAATATACAGAAGCGATCTTAATACTGGTGTTAACAGCGATAAAAGCACGCTAGCAGACCAAGTGCCAATAGACCTTATTATAAATTAAGCTGATTTGTAAAACTTACGAAATAATTATACGAGGCGTTTATTTTGGGCGAGGAAGCAGCAACTGCAGTTCACAGTAGACGCGTGTAAATATTTTAAGTTTGAGATAATCAAATAACATGTGATATAAGTTGGAGATGTCAGAGAAGTCAAAGACATCTCCGGGAGGACCTCAGACCCGGCCAGCACCGCCAGAGTGAACCAAATACCTGCCAGTAGCATTCTGCACTCTACTTCCAGCAGTCCTTGACAACATTACTGGAATAGTTATAATATTCTGCCACTTTATACTGCTTTATGAACAGGGTAGACGTGTGAGAGTGTTTGGCTGTGCACAAGACCCGCCGCTCACTGTGCACAGGACCCGCCGCTCACTGTGCACAGGACCCGCCGCTCACTGTGCACAGGACCCGCCGCTCACTGTGCACAGGACTCGCCGCTCACTGTGCACAGGACCCGCCGCTCACTGTGCACAGGACCCGCCGCTCACTGTGCACAGGACCCGCCGCTCACTGTGCACAGGACCCGCCGCTCACTGTGCACAGGACCCGCCGCTCACTGTGCACAGGACCCGCCGCTCACTGTGCACAGGACCCGCCGCTCACTGTGCACAGGACCCGCCGCTCACTGTGCACAGGAGGGTGCACACTCATCTCTACTCTTCTGCTGTTCAAACTGTGGTTGTTGTTTTCTGTACTACGTAATTACAGAATATATGATAATTAGTGTTGTTTGGGTACATCTGCCCAGTGATACAGTGCCGGTCTGTAAGGTGATCACCAGCTGCTGTAACTTGATACTTATGAAGGTGGGCGGCCTGTACCCTGTACCACACCTGTGCACACACCCATGCTACACACCTGTGTGCACACCCATGCTACACACCTGTGCACACACCCATGCTACACACCTGTGCACACCCATGCTACACACCTGTGCACACACCCATGCTACACACCTGTGGACACACCCATGCTACACACCTGTGGACACACCTGTGTACACACCCATGCTACACACCTGTGCACACACCCATGCTACACACCTGTGGACACACCTGTGTACACACCCATGCTACTCACCTGTGTACACACCCATGCTACACACCTGTGGACACACCTGTGTACACACCCATGCTACACACCTGTGCACACACCCATGCTACTCACCTGTGCACACACCCATGCTACACACCTGTGGACACACCTGTGTACACACCCATGCTACTCACCTGTGTACACACCCATGCTACTCACCTGTGGACATGATACCTTCACTCATGGCACATGAAAGTGCACAGTAGGGATCACACCTATTGGGGCTGGATGGCCGACTGGATAGTGCTCTAGACTCGTTGACCTAGGGACCGGGGTTCGATCTCCAGCACCCAGCGGAGACAGATGGGCAGAGTTTCTTTAACCCTGATCCACCTGTTACCTAGCAGTAAATAGGTACAGCCAGCTGGGAGTTAGACAGCTGCTACGGGCTGCTTCCTGGGTGTGTGTGTGTGTGTGTGTGTGTATTCACCTATTTGTGTCTGCAGGATCGAGCATTGGCTCTTGGATCCCGCCTTTCGAGACATCGGTTGTTTACAGCAAAGACTCCTGTCCATCTCCCTATCATACCTAGTTTTAGAATTATGAATAGAATTTGCTTCCACAACCTGCTCCTTCAATGCATTCCATTTTTCCACTACTCTCACGCTAAAAGAAAACTTCCTAACATCTCTGTAACTCATCTAAGTTTCCAGCTACCACCCATGTTTCCTCGTTCTGTTACTATTACGTGTGAACATTTCGTCTATGTAAACTCCGTCAATTCCCCTGAGTATATTATAAGTTCCTATCATATCATCCCCCTCCCTTCTCTTTTCTAGTGTCGTAAGGCTCAGTTCCTTCAGGCGCTCTTCATACCCCTTCCCTCGTAATGCTGGGACGATTCTCGTTGCAAACTTCTGAACCTTTTCCAGTTTCCTTATGTGTTTCTTCAGATGAGGACTCCATGATGAGGCGGCATACTCTAAGACTGGCCTCACGTAGGCAGTGTAAAGCGCCCTAAATGCCTCCTTACTTAGGTTTCTGAATGATGTTCTAACTTTTGCCAGTGTAGAGTACGTCGTTATCCTATTTATATGTGCTTCAGTAGATAGATTAGGTGTAACATCCACGCCCAGGTCACTTTCTCGCGTCATCACAGGTAGGCAGTTCCCCTTCATTGTGTATTGTCCCTTTGGTCTCCTATCACCTAGTCTCATTTCCATAACTTTACATTTGCTCGTATTGAACTCCAGTAGCCATTTCTCTGACCATTTCTGCAACCTGTTCAGGTCCTCTTGGAGGATCCTGCAATCCTCATCTTTCACAACTCTTCTCATCAATTTTGCGTCATTAGCGAACATCGACATGTAGGACTCTATTCCTGTAAACATGTCGTTAACATATATTAGAAATAGAATTGGTCCCAGCACCGATCCTAGAAGTACTCCACTAGTTACTGTTCGCCAGTCCGACTTCTCGCCTCTTACCGTAACTCTTTGGCTCCTTCCTGTTAGGTAGTTCCTTATCCATGCTAGTGCCTTTCCTCCCACCCCCACTTGCCTCTCGAGCTTGAACAGCAGTCTTATGTGAGGCACTGTATCAAAGGCTTTTTTGGCAGTCCAGAAATATGCAGTCTGCCCAACCATCTCTGTCGTGTCTTATCATCGTTATTTTATCATAGAATTCCAGAAGGTTCGATAGACACGATTTTCCTCTCCAGAACCCATGT
>NC_091217.1:14748724-14798724 GCF_040958095.1 Procambarus clarkii | reverse complement strand
ACACTCGCCTACCCCCGCACTCTACACACTCGCCTACCCCCGCACTCTACACACTCGCCTTCACCCGCACTCTACACACTCGCCTACACCCGCACTCTACACACTCGCCTACACCCGCACTCTACACACTCGCCTACACCCGCACTCTACACACTCGCCTACACCCGCACTCTACACACTCGCCTACACCCGCACTCTACACACTCGCCTACACCCGCACTCTACACACTCGCCTACACCCGCACTCTACACACTCGCCTACACCCGCACTCTACACACTCGCCTACACCCGCACTCTACACACTCGCCTACACCCGCACTCTACACACTCGCCTACACCCGCACTCTACACACTCGCCTACACCCGCACTCTACACACTCGCCTACCCCCGCACTCTACACACTCGCCTACACCCGCACTCTACACACTCGCCTACACCCGCACTCTACACACTCGCATTCACCCGCACTCTACACACTCGCCTTCACCCGCACTCTACACACTCGCCTACACCCGCACTCTACACACTCGCATTCACCCGCACTCTACACACTCGCCTTCACCCGCACTCTACACACTCGCCTACACCCGCACTCTACACACTCGCCTACACCCGCACTCTACACACTCGCCTACACCCGCACTCTACACACTCGCCTACACCCGCACTCTACACACTCGCCTACACCCGCACTCTACACACTCGCCTACACCCGCACTCTACACACTCGCCTACACCCGCACTCTACACACTCGCCCACACCCGCACTCACCCGCACTCTACACACTCGCCTACACCCGCACTCTACACACTCATTTCACTACAACTTGTCCCGTAAACTGGTTATTGAAGTTAGGTTTTTGTGTTACCATTAATGGCAAGTGTTTCTTACAGTGGAAGACGGCAACTTTCCACTTCACCTGTTGTAATGAAGAGCGTGTTGATATACAGTGTGTGTGTACTCACTTAGTTGTACTCATCTAGTTGTGCTGACGGGGGGTGAGTTCTGGCTCTTTGGTCCCGCCTCTCAACTGTCAATCAACTGGTGTACAGATTCCTGAGCCTACGGGGCTCTATCATATCTACACTTGAAGCTGTGTATGGAGTCAGCCTCCACCACATCACTGCCTAATGCATTCCATCTATTAATTATTCTAACACCGAACAAATTCGTTCTAAGGTCTCTATGGCTCACTTGGGTACTAAGTCCACCTGCCTCTTTTGTTCGTGTTCCGCCAGTGCTAAATAGTTTATCTTTGTTCAACTTGTCATTACCGAGAGTTTTGTACGTGCTTATCATGTCTCCCCTTACTCTCCTGTCTTCCAGGGGCGCGAGGTTTAGCTCCCATAGCCTTTCCTCTTAGCTCATATCTCTCAGTTCTGGGACTAGGCTTTTGGCCTACCTCTGAATCTTCTCAAACTTTGTCTTGTGTGTAACTTGGTATGGACTCCAGGCTGGAGCTGCACACTCCAGGATTGGTCTCACATAAGTGATATACAAGGTCCCGAATGATTCCTTACGCAAGTTTCTAAAGTCAGTTCTTATGTTGACCAATCTACTATATGCCTCTGATAATATCCTTTTGATGTGGGCTTCTGGGGACAGATTCGGTGTGATATCAACCCCCAGATCATTCTCTCAATTTGACTCTTGTAAGATTTCGCTGACATCTCGCCACTCTGATTCCACCCCCCCCCCCCCCCCCTCACAGTTACTCGCTGTTTCCTGTTGCTTAGATACTCCATTATCCAATGAACCACCTTACCTTTCACTCCTGCCTGTTGCTCCAACTTTTGTAACAGCCTTTTGTGAGGTACTGTGTCAAAGGCTTTCTGGCAGTCCAAGAGAATGCTATTTGCTCACCCTTCTCTTTCTTGCCTAATTTTTGTTGTTTGGTCATATAAATCTATTAAGCCTGTGAGGTACAATTTACCATCTCTGAACCCATGCAGGTGGTGTGTTACAAAGCTATTTCCCTCCAGATGTTCAACGAGCCTTTTCCTCACGATCTTCTCCATCACCTTGCATGGTATACAAGTTAGGGAAACTGGCCTGTAGTTCAGTGTCTCTTGCCTGCCATCCTTTTTGTATATTGGGACTACATTAGCTGTCTTCCAGCTTTCCAGCAAGTCTCCTGTTTCCAGTAACCTGTTACACACCATAAAGAGTGGCACACTTAGTGCTTCTACACCTTCTTTTAGTATCCATAATTTGATTCTGTCAGGCCCAATAGCCTTTGTCACGTTCAGCTCCATCACATTCCTTTTGACCTCATCACTGGTGAGCACAAATTCCTCCAAGGCTGCTTGGTTTGCCGCCTCCTTGTTTAGTACAGAGGCTTCTCCTTGTTCTATTGTGAAGACCTCCCGGAATCTCTTGTTGAGTTCGTCACACACCTCCTTGTATCCTCAGTCCTCAAAGGTTGTCTCAAGGTGCTGCATACAATGTTCTCAACAAAATTATAAGAACTCGTATATATATATCTGAAATATAAAGTATGCATATATACAGACATACAGACGCAAGCGGCTAGAATCTAGTTCAGAACATAATTTTCAGCACCTTGAGAAAGGATGATTTTACATCCAAAAACTTGGTTTTTAATACACTTAAACATTTATTGGGTCATTCCTTCACATTCATTCTTAAAATCGTTCATTAATATTTATTTCATTTCATCGCATATTTACGATCTTGTAACTCATTCAATACTCTGCATTATAAAGGAGGCCAAACATTCACAGCTGTAAGGCTCTTTAGTTTGACTTAATAATTCATCGGTCACAGGTATAAGACAAGGCAAATGTTTACAGTGATGAGTTTGGACAAACATTTTTAGTGTGTTCATTACTGGTGCGTGTGAGAGGCCTCAAATATTTACACTAAGTTGGCGGTGTGAGCTGCGAGGCTGGTGGACGCACGCACGCACGCACGCACACACACACACACACACACACACACACACACACACACACACACACACACACACACACACACACACACACAGAAAGTTGTGAGAAAGAAATTCACCATTTAAAGTTCTCAGTGGAATATGTTAGACAAGTGGTAAAAGTTGACTCAATACAAACTAGAGAAAATTTGAGAAGTGAGACATTGCATGAAACTAACAATGTACATCACCATGGTGCTTACATCAGCTCTAAGATAACAATGAAGTCTTGCCTAACTGTCAAGACTGGAGCTTCACCATGACGTGTTCCCCTCACACCAGCACCGTGACGCCACCACCATCACAACACGGTGACAGGTCACGTCACGACTCCGTGACTCCCCCCCCCCTTACAATACTGCAACGAAACCCCAACATCTTGATACGACTCCCCCCCCCCCCACAGTACAGTGTCGAGGCCCCACAGCAACACTGTGACTGACCTCCACAGTACAGTGTCGAGGCCCCACAGTACAGTGTCGAGGCCCCACAGCAACACTGTGACTGACCCCCACAGTACAGTGTCGAGGCCCCACAGCAACACTGTGACTGACCCCCACAGTACAGTGTCGGGGCTCCATAGCAACACTGTGACTGTCTCTGGGAGACAACAACCCACCAACAAACTACAAGCACCACAGAAGTGAAGATGGCTGACGCTCGACCATGGAAGTGCACCTTGATTATATTATTATTTATATATTATTACTATTATTTATATATACAAGAGTTCTTACGTTCTTGTAGAGCCGCCAGCACGCGTAGCGTTCCGGGCAGGTCCTTAATCCTATGGTCCCCGGAATACGATCCCGCCAAATCGTTTAACAACCAGGTACCCATTTTACTCTTGGGTAAACAGAGGCTACAGTTAGGGATTGGTGCCCAGTAAATCTTCTTCGGCCAGGGGGACAGATTCACGAAGTAGTTACTCAAGCACTTACGAACCTGTACATATTTCCTCAATCTTTGGCAGCTTAGTTTACAATTATTAAACAGTTAATGAGCTCCGAAGCACCAGGATACTGTTTATAACAATAACAACAGTTGAATGGGAAATTTTCATGCTTGTAAACTGTTTAATAAATGTAACCAAAGGCGTCAAAGATTGAGGAAAGATGTACACATTCGTAAGTACTTGCGTTAACTTCTTCGTGAATATGGCCCCTGGCAGGATACGAACCCAGGACACAGCGCTCGCGAAACGCCAGGCGAGTGTCTTAAGCACTACACCACGGGGACTATATATACCAACCAATCCATTCACATTCGGTATATATAAGAACAGAAGCAGCACCGAACTCGGTTTTCTTGCAACCCGTCCTCGCAGCCCGTCCTCCAGAGAACCAAAAGTGATTCCATCCACCCGCCAAACCCGCTGTTTATGAATGAAAAACGGTTTACGCACGACTCACAGCTGATGATGTTCGAACACTTCCGGAACAAGTGCTTCACTGACGAGTTTTGTTCGAACCACATCGCTATAAATGCTTCACCCACGTACTACAAATGCAAATAATCGCCAACCGAACCTAAACACCTAACCTAACCTAACCTAACCTATGCCTATATATGCACAATATGCTAATATAATATAATACTAATTTATTTTTGAGAAAATTCTTGTTTTGAATGAACAGCAAGTTAAAATTTATAAATGCGTCTGTGGGGGCGACCGCTGGATGTAATGGACTTGAGTCGAGGATGGGTTGTGTAAATGCTTCACCCACGTTCTACACATACAAATAATCGCCAACAGAATCTGAACACCTTATCTAACCTATGCCTATATATGCACAATATGGTAGTATATTTTAATATTAATTTATATTTGAGAAAATTACCGTTTTGAATGAACAACGTGTTAAAATTGATGAAGGCGTCTGTGGGGTCGACCGCTGGATGTAATGGCCTTGAGTCAAGGACAGGTGCTCTGGGGACAGAAGGTAGCCGAGTGAGTCCCCAGAGGTGCTGCGAGGTCTCTGTGTCTTGGGGCTGGTGTACACAGGGGTTAAGCGCCGACTTCATCACCAGGGAAAGTGAGTACAGAGCCCACAGTAAAGAGAGCAGTGACGGAGTGTCACCGTTGGAGCTCTACGAGGCTCTGTCCTTCGTCTTCCCCGTGACAGTGTGTCTGTACTCACCTCACCTACTTGTGCCTGTAGGGTCCAGCTCTAGCTCTTGGACCCCGTTTTCCAGCCGTTGGTTATCTAATGCAATGACTTCTATGTGATTGACAATGACTGACAATGTGCATGTGTGAGTACTCACCTAATTGTGCTTGTGGGGGTTGAGCTCCAAGTGCTATATAGTCGTAATGACTTTCCGTTTCCCCCTGATAGTTTCCTTCCTTTCCCACAATTCCCTGCAACTCTACCGTCCATTCAACCATCCAGACCTGCGGTATAGGCTGATCGAGTTACCTAGAATTGTGTAATTATTTGATCTATTCCCGTATTCGTAAAGATAGGCACGTAACCCTCCAAGTGGTGGCGGAATCGGAGGCCTGACGGCTGAGTGCACAGTGCTCGGGGTTCGTAGTCCTAAGGGTCCGGGTTCGATCCCCGGCGGGGACGGTAACAAATAGACAGTTTCTTTCACCCTGATGTCCCCTGTTCACCTAGCAGTAAATTGGTACCTGGGAGTTAGACAGCTGCTACAGGCTGCTTCCTGGGTGTGAGTGAAAATTAGGATTAAGGACCTGCCCGAAACGCTGTGCGTGCTAGTGGCTGTACAAGAATGTAAGAACTCGTGTATATATAAATAAATAAATATAATCAATACAGATGTTTGCATGCCTATATGTAACAGCCCATAGTGTGAGCTGCGGCTCTTGTCACGCCGCCCTCCTAACAACCTCTCTTACCATTCATAATGTACTCAGAATAAATTAGTATGTATCTCTCTCGCCTGCGCTATAAACTATGCCGATTTAGGCATTTTAGTCAGTCCCAACAATTTGGATGCTCTATTGAGTGGATTATAGCCGTAGAAAGAATAAATAAAAGCCTGGTTGAATAAATGCGAGAGCAGTTAGGCTAACGTGCTAAATAGTGGCTTTAGGCATTGTATGTACTAGCTCTATCTATATATCTATCAATTTTTGTAAATCCTCTTGTATGTATGTACTTTACCTGACTAAACATTTATTATTTATTATAATGCACACATAAATGTTGTAATAAACATTGTCTGCGATTCAACGTGACTCTGACTCTCTAAATGTTTCATTTATTTCTGGGTGAAAGATATTGTCTATCCATAGGTTTGATAAGGTTTAAGTTAAGGTCAGCAGTGGTGCTTCCAAGGTTATGGAGAACTCTCCGCAAGCAGAACTGTACTTGACGTCATAACAAGTTACTTGGGTAAATGGCACAGTTCTCCGCCAGACTGGTCAGGCTATTTAACGATGTCTTGTTTAAATTGTCCAGCGCCCTGTGGAACTACGTCGTTCTTCTCCAGCGGTCAGTCAAGCGATCGCCTCTAATATATTCTCACGCTTATATAAAGATTGAAATGAGTTCGAAATTTATTGTATGTTTGAAAATATTCCCAACTTTTCTGACACACACATTTAAAAGTTACGAATAATGCTGCATAATGATGATGAAATAATATATTCTTGACATGAGAATATTTTGAGAAGTCCGTGTTTGCTTTATATGGCAGAGCCATGGATGGTCACTATACTTGTGAGCCATGGATGGTCACTATACTTGTGAGCTATGGATGGTCACTATACTTGTGAGCCATGGATGGTCACTATACTTGTGAGCCATGGATGGTCACTATACTTGTGAGCCATGGATGGTCACTATACTTGTGAGCCATGGATGGTCACTATACTTGTGAGCCATGGATGGTCACTATACTTGTGAGCCATGGATGGTCACTATACTTGTGAGCCATGGATGGTCACTATACTTGTGAGCCATGGATGGTCACTATACTTGTGAGCCATGGATGGTCACTATACTTGTGAGCTATGGATGGTCACTATACTTGTGAGCCATGGATGGTCACTATACTTGTGAGCCATGGATGGTCACTATACTTGTGAGCTATGGATGGTCACTATACTTGTGAGCCATGGATGGTCACTATACTTGTGAGTCATGGATGGTCACTATACTTGTGAGCCATGGATGGTCACTATACTTGTGAGCCATGGATGGTCACTATACTTGTGAGCTATGGATGGTCACTATACTTGTGAGCCATGGATGGTCACTATACTTGTGAGCCATGGATGGTCACTATACTTGTGAGCCATGGATGGTTACTATACTTGTGAGCCATGGATGGTCACTATACTTGTGAGCCATGGATGGTCACTATACTTTGAACCATGGCATATCAATTTAGTGGTTAGCCTTAACATATAATTGTGGTTGTGAGTCATAACATCATTGTGGTTGTAAGCGACTATCAATAGAGCTATGAACCCACCATACCAACATGGCTGTAACCTATACAATGTCTATAACACTATGAGCCACGGGATCTCAAAAACTGAAATGTAAGTCAAATGTGGTGAGGAGGCGAGCAGGGCTGGACACAGCCAGTGTTCACTTCACACTCATGACACATGTGGTGTGGAGGCGAGCAGGGCTGGACACAGCCAGTGTTCACTTCACACTCATGACACATGTGGTGAGGAGGCGAGCAGGGCTGGACACAGCCAGTGTTCACTTCACACTCATGACAATGTTTACCTCATAATTGCCTTGTAAAGAGGCATACGTGCACTAGAGGAATAGATGGCTTCTCGCTATATATGCATTGAGAGGTTGTTTTAGTGCAGTGTACTAGTTCAGGACGAAAGTGTACCTGCTGGTTGGTCAGTAAACACTTGTGGTTGTCTAAATAACCCTCCACGCATTGTTAGGCTTTCTCCTTTGAAGCAATAATTAGCAACAGAAAGTGGCAGGTGCAGTTCAACGTACTAAGTGCAAAGATCCAAACATACGAAATTTTGTGTAAAAGACTTTTCAATAAATATTATATAATTCGAAATAAGTACACTTTACTTTGAATCCATACTGAATAAAAATGTTCCGCTTTGCTTAACTAAAGAATCTCATCCAACAGTGAAAACCTCGTGTGTGACCTTGTGATCATGGTGGTGTGACGTCGTCCTGTAATGTTGTGTGATCATGGTGGTGTGACGTCGTCCTGTAATGTTGTGTGATCATGGTGGTGTGACGTCGTCCTGTAATGTTGTGTGATCATGGTGGTGTGACGTCGTCCTGTAATGTTGTGTGATCATGGTGGTGTGACGTCGTCCTGTAATGTTGTGTGATCATGGTGGTGTGACGTCGTCCTGTAATGTTGTGTGATCATGGTGGTGTGACGTCGTCCTGTAATGTTGTGTGATCATGGTGGTGTGACGTCGTCCTGTAATGTTGTGTGATCATGGTGGGGTAACCAATATGCTCCTGAGCCTATTGGGCTCTGTCATATATATAATTGAAACTGTGTATGGAGTCAGCCTCTACCACATCACTGCCTAATGCATTCTATTTGTTAACTACTCTGACAATGAAAAAAACGATCTTTATACCGTTCCTGTGGCTAATTTGGCTACTAAGTTTCCACCAGTGTCTCCTTGTTCGTGTACTACCCGTGCTAAATAGTTTATCTTTATCTACCCTATCAATTCCTCTGGGAATTTTATAGGTGGTGATCATGTCTCGCCTAACTCTTCTGTCTCCCATTGTAGTGAAGTTTAGTTACAGTAATCTTTCCTCGTAGCTGATTCCTCTCAGCTCTGGGACTAGCTTGGTGGCATACCTTTGAACCCTTTCTAATTTCGTTTTGTGTTTGACTAGATTTGGACTCCAGGCTGGAGCTGCATATTCCAGTATTGGTCTGACATATTAGTTATACAAGTTTCTGAATGATTCCTTACACAAGTTTCTGAAGGCAGTTGTCATGTTTTCCAGCCTTGCATACGGTGCTGATATTATCCTTTTGAAGTGGGCTTCAGGAGACAGGTCTGGTGTGATATCAACCCCAGATCTTTCTCTCTTCCTGACTCCTGAAGGATTTCCTCTCCCAGCTGGTACCTTGTGTTTGACTTCCTGATCCCTTCACTTATCTTCATCATTTTACATTTGCTTGAGTTAAACGCTAGTAGCCATTTGTTGGACCATTCCTTCAGTTTGTCCAGGTTCTCTTGTAGTCTCTTGCTGTCCTCCTGTTTTTATCGTTCTCATACTTCATCATCAGCAAACACTGAAAGGAATGAGTCTATACGCTATGGAAGATCATTTACGAATATCAGAAACCGGATAGGTCCGAGTACAGAGCCCTGTGGGACTCCGCTGGTGACATAATGCCATGCTGAGCTCTCATCTCTCACACTAACTCTCTGCTTTATGTTATTGAGTTATTCCCTTATCCACTGGAGTACCTTACCAGTTACTCCTGTCAGTTTCTCCGACTTATGCAGCAGCTTCTTATGAGGTACTTTATCAAAAGCTTTCTGACAGTCCAAGAATATGCAGTTTGCCCACCCTTTTCTTTCATGCTTAATTGTTGTTGCTTGGTCATAAAATTTTATTAAACCTGTGAGGCATAATTTGCCATCCCTGTAACCCATGCTGGAGGTGTTGTAACAGTAGAACTCTTAATATAGAAGGCCATAGATCTAACGTTAATAACTGTCGTTACTAGAAGGTAAGATACGCCGTCTGGAAAATTATACTGCGAGTTTGTAGTTGACCTGAAAGGCTAGGAAGGGTTATCCCCCCAAGGGATTAGAGCTTAGTGTGTGGAAAACAAGGAGTGCTACATGGTCCTTGTGTCGAATTCATCAAATTAGGAGAATAATTCATGTATTAAAAGAAATTTTAAGAATAATCAATTTTGTTAAATTAACGTTATTTGAGAATAAAGAGTCAGCTTCGAATGTTGTAAAAGAGCCATTTGACTTCAGTGAGAATATGGGATCCTGTATTGAAAATATGTAACTACCAGCTTGCTTGTTAATTCATGTAAATTAGAGAAATTCAATTGCTAGTGAATATTGTAATCAACTCTGCTCCAGTATCGAGATAATTTTCCAATTATGTTGGAATAAGAAGTCACCTTCAGTGACTAGTACAGGAATAAGTTATTATTCATTTTTGAAGATTAATTTGGCAACAGAGCCTAGGTCAGTCTCTCGGCTGGAGAGAGCAGGCTAAGGTCAATGTGGAAGTGGGCATCAGGAAGGTCAACTTCTGACCCTCCAGAAGGCCAGGCTGACCATCGGGCTCGGCTTGAGATAACGGTAAACTGCTTAAGAGTTGGTACAGTTCAGTTTAGATTCGTTAATCAGTGCCTCTATTTTAAAAAGAATTTCAGTTAGATTATAATTCAGTTTAGGAAGTTTGCAGATAGGTAGTGTTATTCTATTTTCATTGATAAACGTTATGTTTTAATAAATCTTGTTTAGAATTTATGGTGATTAGTGGAATTAAGCAATGCATATTTTATATTGTGTTGTTGGGCTCCAGACCCCAGGCTTTGGCCTAGGCTCCCTCTGCAAGCCTGCACTCATATAGTTAATACCTCATATATTCCTTTTGTACTTTGATGTGAACCACACTTAACGCAAATCTCATCCCTCCTATTCAATTAATTGGGGTAATCCCAATTAATCTCAAGTAATCCCTTCCTATTCAATACCTTTGAGGTGTTAATGTTAAATTGATTGATCCAGCCCTCAATCAATTAGTGGTTATCGGTTACTCTGGTTGGTGGTGGCGGCGTGCTCCGAGGTTGCAGTGTTAGCATAGAAGGTACCGTGTCCTCGTGTCGTTTAATATCTAAGCGATCAAACGTTTTAGATTCAAGGATTTCGGACTAAAGGTTACATTACGAACTTTGGGATAAATAGAAATAATAACACCCAGCATTTAAACAGATAAATGAAGTTAAAGGCTGGGGCCCCCGTTACAGTGTGGTACAAAGTCCCTTCTCAAGCCTTTCAATATTTTTGTATATTGGGACTACGTTAGCTGTCTTCCAACTTTCTGATAGGTCTCCTGTTTCCAGTGACCAGTTATACACCACAGAGAGTAGCAAGCAAAGTGCTTCTGCCCCCTTCTTTTCACATCCATGGTCAGATTCCATCAGGTCCAACAGCCTTAATGAGGTCCAGATGTGGGAGATGCCTCCTAAGCTCGTCTCTAGTAATTTCAATATCTTCCAAGTCTGCTTAGTTTATCGCCACCTCTCATAGTTCAGGGACTTCTCCTTGCTCTATTGAGAAGACCTCCTGGAGTCTCTTGTCGAGTTCTTCACACTCCTCTTTGTCATTGTGTGCCTGTCCTCTCCCTTTCTCAATTTCATCACCTGTTCTTTCACTGGTGTTTTCCTCCTGATGTGACTGTATAGCAGCTTTCGTTGGGTCTTGGCTCTATTTGCTAGATAAAAGTAAAAAAAAATAGTATGAATAAAAAATCAAAATATCGTCGCTTGGATCAAGTTATGTTGAAGAGTGTACACCGTGCTGGAGCTGGTTAATGCCTGGCCTGAGGGCTCGGCCCCCAGGTACTGGGATCAATAGTATCTAGGGAGCCTTCATCACCACGCACGGACACGCACCCCTGCCAGAGCCTGAGCCCTGGCATGTCCATTCATCACGCACGGACACGCACCCCTGACAGAGCCTGAGCCCTGGCATGTCCTTCATCACGCACGGACACGCACCCCTGACAGAGCCTGAGCCCTGGCATGTCCATCACCACGCACGGACACGCACCCCTGACAGAACCACAGACCTGTCAGGTTCGAAGAACTCTCAGAACAGCTGAACTTTGTTTTCAAACACCTGCATGGATTTAGAGAGGATAAAACGTGCAAGAAGACGACAGAAATCCAACAAGAGAGAGAGAGAGAGCGAGGGATGAAGAGGCTGCATATTCCTCAACAGCTCTCAGAGAGCTGTTGATGCTGCCACACACAACACGTTTGTTCAAGCAAGAGCAGCAGGCTGCTGAATCTGGAAGAAACATTAAGTAGAGGGAGTGAGTGCGTCTCAAGAACGATGTTACAAGGGTTACACTACCAGAGAAGTGCCACAGGTCAGTACTTGGGCACATCCTGGCACCCAGTGTATGGTCACCACCTGGCCACCAAAACTGTCAAAACTAATAGGAATAATTAGAACCAAGAGGGATTGTAATATCCTGCAACCACATAACTTCCACTGTAACACCCATGACCCCCCCCCCGCCCCTAGAGTTCACACCCAGGGAAGCCTTCTCCAAGAGGTCAGCCCAGATGACCTCCGGATTATCTTGTATGTTGATTAAAAATTCCTGGGTTAGTCTTAGTCAGCTAGTTTCAAGTATGTAATATTTCATGATATTCTTGTCAAACATTGTAATGGAATTAGACCCCCAGATTCTTATGTGTAAACATCCATGGATCTTCACCTTTTAGCCAGGTCAGAGGTCAGTCACACACGTAATTAATAACTCCTCTCTTGAACAGTGTATGGTGAATGTCACACGAGCTTAATGGAAAAAATTCTTGAGTGTTTGTGCACGTGTGGCCCGACCTATTGCATCTTCGGTGTAGGTAGCAACAGCAAATCTCCCCCTCCCCCTTTTTGAGGTGTATATATGGTCCTGTAGCATATTTAGTTGAGAGAGAGTGCCGGACACCAGGGTCCAGAGTGGGTCTGTGAAGAACATCTCTCAGCCAGGGAGAGACAGAGTGAATCCACCGGATGGACAGACAGAAGTCTAAAGGTAATGTGTGTGATCTCTGAGGTTTTGTTCCATGACTAAATTTCTTAACGATTGGCCAGTGTTTGAGTAGGATTTATAGTGGTGATTAGCATAATTTTGTTCTCAATAAACTCGTGTTAAACTTCCAGTCTGTGTCAATTGTTGAATCCTCTTAGCCTCTAGATATAGTTTGCTAACAACCGTCCCATAATTAATGACAGTTAAAGGAAGAGGACTCTCCAAGTCAAGCAATGTTTCTTGCCTCGTTGCTTGATATAGTAAATGGACAAGGCAGATGGTGGCAGCGTAGTTAATCTTGTGTAGCATTGGGATCCAGCTGAGTAGCTGGATCCCTTAGGAGTGTACCTTGGGGTCCAGCTACTCAGGATATATATCAGTGTAACCATTAGTGTTACAATATTTGTGTTTCATTATTAGTTTATATTTATAGTGGTGTTACACCACAGTACGACGTTAAGGAAAACACTTAGTGCTAAGGCAGGTATAAGGAAGAGAAGTAAGACGGCCTACACGGCAGTACGGGGCTGAAGAAGAGACACAATCAGAAGAGAAGAAAGACCTGGGAGCAAACAACTCAAAATCTAGAACAAAATCCCACATAAACAGAGTGTGTGTATTTATTATTTGTGTGTACAGAATCGAGCTGTTAGCTCTTGGACCCCGCCTTTCTAATCAATCTATTTTTTCCTCATTATATCTACTACATATGTTTCTAACACACACAGGTTGGCCAACATAAGAACGGCCTTTAGAAACTTGTGTAAGGAATCATTCAGAACTTTGTATACCACATATGCCAGACCAATCCTGGAGTATGCAGCTCCAGCATGGAGTCCATATCTAGTCAAGGACAAGACTAAACTGGAAAAGGTTCGAAGATTTGCCACCAGACTAGTACCCGAGCTGAGAGGTATGGGCTACAAGGTGACACTACGGGAATTAAACCTCACGTCGCTGGAAGACAGAAGAGTTAGTGGGGACATGATCACCACATTCAAGATTCTCAAAGGAATTTATAGGGTAGACAAAGACAGGCTATTTAACACAAGGGGCACACGCACTAGGGGACACAGGTGGAAACTGAATGCCCAAATGAGCCACAGAGATATTAGAAGGAACTTTTTTTTTGTGTCAGAGTAGTTGACAAATGGAATACATTAAAAAGTAATGTGGTGGAGGCTGACTCCATACACGGTTTCAAGTGTAGATATGATAGAGCCCAATAGGCTCAGGAACCTGTACACCTGTTGATTGACAGTTAAGAGGCGGGACTAATGCATTCCACTTGTTAACTTCTCTGACACTGAAAAAGTTCTTTCTAACGTCCCTGTGGCTCATTTGGGTGTGTGTGTGTGTATTCGTTGTGCTTGCGGGGGTTGAGCTCTGGCTCTTTGGTCCCGCCTCTCAACTGTCAATCAACAGGTGTAGAGGTTCCTGAGCCTATTGGGCTCTATCATATCTACACTTGAAACTGTGTATGGAGTGAGCCTCCACCACAAGGTGGAGTGTGTGTGTTCACTCACCTATCCTACAAGCATGACCAGGTAGGTGGGGTGCAGTTGTTGTGATGCAGGGTAATGTATAGTGTGAGGGGGGCGGAGGGGGTCGTCTTACACTGGCTGTCAACGCTCGCTGCTGAGTTGTTCAGCCATGATGACTCACCTACACCCCCTGCCCCTCCCCCCACTCCCCCTCCCTCCCTCCCTCCCATCCCACTTACCTAAAGTGTGTACTTACCTAATTATAACTTGCCAGATATTGCATGCAAGAGTTGAGCCTCAGCTCTTTGGTCCTGCCTCTCTGTTTGAATCAAGTGGTGTTCAGATTCGTGTATGCAGTCTGCCTCCATAATTTCACCTTTTCCTAAATTTCATTTGTTAACGTATTTGAAAATTAACAAATTCTTTCTAATGAGTCTGTGGCATGTAAGTACTCAGTTCCCTACGTGATCGCCTTTCGTTTTCCATCAATGTTAATTAGTCTGTTCATCTCTGCCCATTTAGTTTCTCCGAGAATTTTGTAAATGGTAACCCTTAGTAATGGTTACTATTAACCCTTCTGTCTTTCAGTGACGAGGTCTAGATCCATTAGTCTTTTCTCGTAAAATCACACCACACAGTTCTGGGACGAGTCTAGTGACATTCTTCTGGGGTTCCTCCAACCCTGAGGAATGAGTTTTGTGTTTGACAAAGTAAAGACTTAACGCTAGAGCCTTATATTCCAGGTCTGATCGCATATATTTCATATGCAAGTTCCAGAATGTGTCTTTATTCAGATGGCTGAAGGCAATTCTAACTTTGGATGTCCTGGCATGTGAACTACCAGTTTGTTGAGGGGCTGGAAAGACAGGCTCCGTGTAATGTTAAATCTTAGGCTTTTTCTTCTGCCTCAAAGCTTTCATCTCCCATTTGGAACCTTAGTGTCCGGCCTCTTCTTCCCTACACCCAGTCTCATTTATTTGCACTTTATTCAGACGCATGACAGGTTCTTACTCATTCCTCCGAATTAAACTACTTCGTAATTTGTGTATCATGAGCAAGCACTTAGTCATCAGTACTCTCCATCTGGAAGGTCATTTGTATTGGTCAAAGATCTGAACATGTGTGAGTACTGACCCTTGTGGCACTCCTCTCCTCACATTTCAAATCAAATCAAATTAAAGATTTTTTTTAATAAATAGTCGTTAATTTATAACTACGTTTATATGAAATTTCCTTAAATTAATTAAATAGAGAAAGTCCAATAACAGCACAGCCCAGAGATCATAATATATTGTACAATTTGGACTTAAATTTAGATTTTTTTCTTTATCAGTAATTTCAACAGTAAAAATCAGTACAGCTGTTGGTGGAGTGAACAGGTGTTATTGTCATAGAACAAAACGTAAAGCTTTTAATTCGAGCTTTAAGATTCATTTTGGTAAAACCTTTAACAAAATTAGTGATGGGAGACAATTTAATGGATAACTAACAACTAATTATTCCGTGAACATATGAAAATTGCACTTCCTCGACGTCTTACATCAACATATTTTGAGGCCAACCTGAACAGAAACTACACAGAACACAGCTGATGTGACACTGACCTGATTTAATTAGGATTTAAATGTTTGTCAATAAGCCTTCTCCTTAATCATTGCAAATATTCAACTAGGGGAATCGCTGGTTTCTTGCTGTATAGTGCTTCTATTCCCTCCTCTGAGATCTCTCTTGTATCTGATCGCCAGTCTTCTGTTGCTCAGGACAATTTTTATAAAGTGGGGCCTCTTCCCTATCACTCTTGCCCGCTTCTCCAATGTTTGCACTAATATTTGGCGTGGTACTGTATCGAAGCCTTCCTGACAATCCCAAAACATGCAGTCTGCCCGTCCTTATCTGTGTTGTCTGATTTCGACCACCTGGTGGTAGAACTGTGTCAGGTGTGTGCAGTATTCTCGTACTTGCTGTGTTTATTTTTGTCATGGTCATTTTGGTTATGCTATATTTTTCTTATTATATTAGTTAAATATGTTTAATTATGTATGGTCTTAAATCGCATAGTATTCGTACCTCTCTTTCACCCTAACGTGTGTACTGCCGCACTCACCTCTTTAATTCCCTCCCTATAGCCTCACCCTCCCTGGTCTCTCCCTCCTTCCCTTCCTCTTCCACGCTGCCCCTCTCCCTCCCATCACCAGCGTCCTCTCCCACTTACCCTAGCAGCGGCCACTCAACATTGAGGTGAACACACAGTTGATATCAACATTGCACAACCCACAGCATGTCGAGGCCAGAGGACCACCTCACACTGCACCAGTCACTGTGTTACTGACACACTACATCTTTATGCCCCTCACTCTTACCCTGTTGGGTCCTACCAGGCCCTGGTCGACCAGGACACCAGGCCCTGGTCGACCAGGACACCAGGCCCTGGTCTACCAGGACACCAGGCCCTGATCTACCAGGACACCAGGCCCTGGTCGACCAGGACACCAGGCCCTGGTCGACCAGGACACCAGACCCTGGTCCCTGTGGTGGACCATACCGCTTGTGTTGTGGTCCACTATGACATGTTCACCTTTCCTTCCTTGTGACAGACCACGACCTTACGCTTATGATATCTACTCCTCCTTTTCTTCATAGACAAAGCACTCCTTTCTTTGCCAAATCACCCCCCTTCTCTACGACAGACTGCGCCACAACGCTCTCTGTTTTATGATAGACAAAGCTCCTGTCGTTTTGATAGACACAGCCGCCTTTCCTATGATAGACCTGGCTCTCTCAGCGATAGATTAAGCACCCATGTATATGATAGACTCTTCTACTGGTCCGGGAGGGTGGAGTAGTGAGCAGCCCCGTGCACTTCTTGGTGTTGGGAAAGGAAATTTAACAAACAAAGCGGCTGAACAGCGTCTTATACCGAGATGTGTTTGTCGAGCCAACACTCTTGTGCTTAGAGGCACCTGCATGCTTACAGAGCCTTGCACGGTGGCAAGATAGCGCTGTTGATGCATGTGGCTTCTCTCCTCCGTGGCGTAATGGCAAATTATCAGGGGGGAAACTCGTGTGATAAGCCGTGTATAGTTTACTAATAAAAACAATGACCCTCCCAAATGATACAGCACTGTTACACAAGGAACAGTGAACGGTGTTGAAGATCCCCATTCTCCCTTCGTGGGCTTTACGAGAACCATATTAGAGGGTGTATATGTCAGCAGATCACAGGGAGTATGTGCTCACTGATCGCGGCGACACACACATGGTATCAGAGGACAGACTGAACATAATCTAACCCAACCCACCTTAGCCTCAACTAATCTTATCCTAACCATTCCTAACATCAAACTGTGTGTGTGAGTTCGGAGACGAGTGGGAATTGTGTAGAAATATGTGGGAGTTCTTCAAGTTCAATTCTGAACAATTATTACCAAGTCCATTTTGTACTTATACTATAAGTTCGATGTTGAACTTTTGAGAAAATGTTGTAGAGATGTCTATTCCTCTAGCAATTTACCCCTTTTCATCTCTATTGATCTACTCGTTCTCATCTCTATTAATCTAAATACACCTGCCTGCCTAAGGTCCTGCCTGCTTCCCTCGGTGGAATACTTGAGTAAAAGGAGACAACATCTAGGGAGAAAAGGTTCTTTCTTGTAAGGGGGGCCCGTGATTGTTTGAGGCCTCCTTAAGAAATCTGTAGTGTCCTTCAGACGCTCCTGTAGGGGCTGCAGGAAGGGGGAGGATTAGGAGGGACTGCGGGGACCCAGTCACCCGGCCTGGTCGGGGTCTACCAGCTACTAAGGACTGGTCTACCCTGCCATGTCTTAGTTAACAGGAGTTTTTCTTTGTGAACCTTCGGTAGATTGTAGAGTGCTGCAAGCGTAGACATAAAGGCTATGAGTCTGTCCTCTGCTTCTGCTTTAAGGTAAACCTCCACTACCACCTAATCGATTGTCTTTATTTTTGTATTGTTGGATAATTATTTTTTGTTACTACGAGTTTGGTGCTCGTGGTCTTTAGTGTTGCCTGTGGGGCTTGTAGTTGTTCATAGGTTATCTATCCTCGAGTTGCCTAAGCATTTGTTTTGTTATAGGTTTTAGTGTTCCAGACTGCCGCTGCTCCACCTTTGTCTGCTTGCTTGGTTACAATATCATTCCTCTTCCTTGGTGGTGTAGGGGGAGTCAAGCTCCTCTTTTGACAAGTTGAATCTACTTTCTTGTTCTACCTTTATCACTGCGTGATTCATGTTACCAGCATGAAATATAGGGCAATAAGGGTCTTTGATGACTAATTTGAAGTGTGAGTGTCCATATACGTTAGGCTGGTATCCCGGGCCCTCACGAGGGGAAACTGATGACCCCCCCCCCACCCCCAAAGTTGCAGCTCCACAACAGTTGGTTGTCTCCCGGGTACCTATTTACTTCTAGGAATTAGGTTAAAGAAAATGTGCCCAACCACATCTGTCCAGCACGTGATTTGAATACGGAACCCTCAGTTGTGAGTCGAGAACGAACCGAACTACTACCGAGACCCTTGAAATGACTGACAACAATGAAGAGATCAGTGAAGGAAGTCTACACCACGGGAATAACGTCTGGCGCTTCAGTGACCAAGAAGAGCAACATACTGAACCTAGCAAGCAAGACAGCCAGGAACTGTGTTAAGGACCATCTCATACCTTCCAGGCAGTAGGGAGCCGCAAACCTTCTCTGAAGCACATGTTCGCTCCCGTCTGGAGTATGCGTGGATCACCAGCTCTCAATCACTTATCTGTATTCTACAAATGTGACCATTGTGTTATTATGCACAAAATGCGCTCCAAACTAATTACTAACAAAGTAGGGAGATGGTGTGGGATATTTGGGCTTGATTCTGATTAATTAATAATTAATGTAATAAATTAAAATTGCGAAGGACCACCCGCTTTTAAAGTAAAGAGGGAAACTGAGAATTTCAGATCATTGGATAATTTCTAGAGGAAACCAGTGACTATGGATATAACTAGAAAGCATGATCATAATAATAATTAATGGGCTGTATTATTAAAGAAACAAACCTCAAACACCTACATTGGGGGGTTATTACTGGAGGTCAGTACGTCCAGGAATTAGTGTGGTTCGTTCACTAATTCAATTAATAATAATCTAATCCTATAAGGTAATGTTGAAACTAATATCATTCACATAAAGAGGAACATAAATATGAGCATAATAATGAGTTACAGTAAATCATACATTAATCTCAAAGCACTCTGCATAAATTAATTGCAAAGGAATGAAAAAAGGGGAAATAAATCTTAGCTTGACGGAGATTCCTTTAGTAAGCCATAGAAGTCCTCTTAACCTCCAGACTCGGTACACTGACGAGTGGAACGGGCTAACATGGATGAAGGCAGTATGAAGAATTCTTCTCTCGTGCTGCAAGATAAATAATTTCCAGTAGCAATTGATTTAACTACTCAATTTATATTCAAGAATATTAAGAATCTACAGATGGCTAATTTAATCACCTGTTATTAGGTGTTATCACGCTGCTTAACGAACAATCACCCTGCTATTAACACACTTCTACCTGATGCATCAAATAAAAGAATACTTAGCTGTGGGCACTGTATAAGTATTAAGATTGCCGTATTTCGCATCCCAGGCTCCGGTGAACCTATCCTGGGTAGTTATGCGTTTCAGCTGGCTGATCACGTGTCGTCAGGAACCAAGTCAAAGGGCTCCTTATTTAACACCAGCACCAGTTGAAAATATTATCTGCAAGGTTGTTCACGCCTCACAGTGGCGGCTTTCATCTGTGGATGGATAACACCTGTCCTATTTGCTGGACAATGGCGTATTCTTATGAGTACAGTAAGCGCAGGTTTGCTTCCTTTCGGCTCTGCACGTGTCCGCGTACTGAGGAGGATGGCGTCCCTCCAACCCACGCCGAGTCGACGTTCATAAAACAAATTATTGTCTCGAACATTAATATTTCTCGCATTTGCGTTTGAAACGTTAAAGACTGGATGGGTTTATTATTTAGAGGAACAAAATATTATTATTTACCAATTTAAGAATAGTAAATATATAAGGGAGAGGAATTAATGTCTCCCCATGGCATTCATTGATGACGTTAACTCTATCGCGAGGTAGACGCTATGATTCTAACGCTCTATTCGGCTTTTAGTTAGAGAACAATTCGTCTGCAATCAGTTGTCATACAGAATGCTTTAATTATGGAGAATCGTATTTAATTCTCACACAAATTGGATATAATGTGTTTTACTGTAAGGAAATCTGACGCAATACTGGCGTCAGGTGACGTGAGAATTCTAGCCTAATGCACAGATGAATTATTAGTACAGGAGAATTCTACGAGTTGTTAATTTTACTTACTACAATATTTAGTATGGTTAGTAATAAGTAATGAGAATACCACAATGCTGTATTCGATGTTGGAAATATCCAACAGATGGATCTTTAACTTCCCAGGGCACAGAATCCAGAGAGTAATAGTCAACACAGTAAAATCCGGATCCTTCACGGGGAAGAGCTCAATCCCCAAGGGTACCGTACTTGCTCCGGTAATTTTTCTCATCCTCATATCAGACATAGACAAGGATACAAACTACACCATTGTATCACCATACGCAGATGACACTAGAATTTTCATGCGAGTAGACATCATAGACGACACAACAAACCTCCAGTCTGATGTTAATCTGTTCTTTCAAAGGGCCACAGATAATAATAATTCTCCTTTATTCCCACCCCTCCCCCCTCCCATGGTGTTATTGTTCACCCCTCCCCCTCCCATGGTGCTATTGTTCACCCCTCCCCCTCCCATGGTGTTATTGTTCACCCCTCCCCCTCCCATGGTGTTATTGTTCACCCCTCCCCCTCCCATGGTGTTATTGTTCACCCCCTCCCCCTCCCATGGTGTTATTGTTCACCCCGCCCCCTCCCATGGTGTTATTGTTCACCCCCTCCCCCTCCCATGGTGTTATTGTTCACCCCCTCCCCCTCCCATGGTGCTATTGTTCACCCCTCCCCCTCCCATGGTGTTATTGTTCACCCCTCCCCCTCCCATGGTGTTATTGTTCACCCCCTCCCCCTCCCATGGTGTTATTGTTCACCCCTCCCCCTCCCATGGTGTTATTGTTCACCCCCTCCCCCTCCCATGGTGCTATTGTTCACCCCTCCCCCTCCCATGGTGTTATTGTTCACCCCCTCCCCCTCCCATGGTGTTATTGTTCACCCCTCCCCCTCCCATGGTGCTATTGTTCACCCCCTCCCCCCTCCCATGGTGTTATTGTTCATGCCTCCCCCTCCCATGGTGTTATTGTTCACCCCTCCCCCTCCCATGGTGTTATTGTTCACCCCCTCCCCCTCCCATGGTGTTATTGTTCACCCCTCCCCCTCCCATGGTGTTATTGTTCACCCCTCCCCCTCCCATGGTGTTATTGTTCACCCCCTCCCCCTCCCATGGTGCTATTGTTCACCCCTCCCCCTCCCATGGTGCTATTGTTCACCCCCTCCCCCTCCCATGGTGCTATTGTTCACCCCTCCCCCTCCCATGGTGCTATTGTTCACCCCTCCCCCTCCCATGGTGCTATTGTTCACCCCCTCCCCCTCCCATGGTGCTATTGTTCACCCCCTCCCCCTCCTTTCTTGGTATTGACTCACATTTGTCGAGTGTAACAGACGGGCAAGTTGGAGGGAGAGGCAGGAGGGAGAGGCAGGAGGGCCGAGACGTCGCATCCTTGTCTGATTGACAGCACTCAGGCGTAAATCAGATTAAGCACTCTAGAGAAGGGCCAGTGTGTACGCGCCACTCAGATGAGTCTGAGAGAGAGAGAGAGAGAGAGAGAGAGAGAGGGGGGGAGAGAGAGAGAGGGAGGGAGGGAGGGGGAGAGAGAGAGAGAGAGAGAGAGAGAGAGAGAGAGAGAGAGAGAGAGAGAGAGAGAGAGAGAGAGAGAAGGGGGAGAGAGAGAGAAGGGGGAGAGAGAGAGAAGGGGGAGAGAGAGAGAAGGGGGAGAGAGAGAGAAGGGGGAGAGAGAGAGAAGGGGGAGAGAGAGAGAAGGGGGAGAGAGAGAGAAGGGGGAGAGAGAGAGAAGGGGGAGAGAGAGAGAGAGAGAGAGAGAGAGAGAGAGAGAGAGAGAGAGGAGAGAGAGAGAGAGAGAGAGAGAGAGAGAGAGAGAGAGAGAGAGAGAGAGGAGAGAGAGGGAGATAGAAGGCTTCAATTTTAAGTTGAAATGTTTTGCACCCCATTCCCATGCCGTAAGCAGTAGCAGAAAAGGTTACAGAGACACATAATAGGCTCAGGAGCTGAACCCACAAATTGGTTTAATTAAACAAGTTACAAGACTAACGAGCTAGTTACAGGGTTTGTTAACATGTACGTCAACAGTCTATTGAGCGTCTATCAAGCCCACATCATCGTGACCCCAAGAGCGAATATGAAATTGAATGAAATTTCTTTAGCATTATTGCTAGTTATATTAAAGTTCTTGACTTCATATTGAATCACACACTCGACACAGGGCATCACACACTCGACACAGGGCATCACACACTTGACTCAGGGCATGACACACTTGACACAGGGCATCACACACTTGACACAGGGCATCACACACTTGACACAGGGCATCACACACTCGACACAGGCATCACACACTCGACACAGGGCATCACACACTCGACACAGGGCATCACACACTCGACACAGGGCATCACACACTCGACACAGGGCATCACACACTCGACACAGGGCATCACACACTCGACACAGGCATCACACACTCGACACAGGGCATCACACACTCGACACAGGGCATCACACACTCGACACAGGGCATCACACAATCGACACAGGGCATCACACAATCGACACAGGGCATCACACACTCGACACAGGGCATCACACACTCGACACAGGGCATCACACACTCGACACAGGGCATCACACACTCGACACAGGGCATCACACACTCGACACAGGGCATCACACACTCGACACAGGGCATCACACACTCGACACAGGGCATCACACACTTGACACAGGGCATCACACACTCGACACAGGGCATCACACACTCGACACAGGGCATCACACACTTGACACAGGGCATCACACACTCGACACAGGGCATGACACACTCGACACAGGGCATGACACACTCGACACAGGGCATGACACACTCGACACAGGGCATCACACACTCGACACAGGGCATTACACACTCGACACAGGGCATCACACACTCGACACAGGGCATCACACACTCGACACAGGGCATGACACACTCGACACAGGGCATGCAAGCATTGTTGCTACACACTTCACCTCTGTGAAGTATCTCCCAATCTTCCACCCTTATATTTAGGTAGTACTTATAGTAACGATCTGGACCATCGTTCATATATCAACGTAATGGACAATTAGAAAACAAAATTGGGCTAACTATCTTAGTCCCAATACATGGTGTCTGAGGCCAAGTATAGTACATATATGCTGTGCCTTGGAATATATGTAAGTTTAGTTAGTTTTTCCAGACTCTTTAGAGTGAATAGTACCAAATTCCACTGTGTAATTGTCCATTACGTCAGTGTAAGTACGGCGGAGCACATGGTTACACAATGTACTGTTTAAACAAGAGGACGGGTTGGATACTCAAGAGTCTATAGCGAGCAGCAGTAACATCTAAGAGCAGCAGTAACATCTAAGAGCAGCAGTAACATCTAAGAGCAGCAGTAACATCTAAGAGCAGGAGTAACATCTAAGAGCAGGAGTAACATCTAAGAGCAGCAGTAACATCTAAGAGCAGGAGTAACATCTAAGAGCAGGAGTAACATCTAAGAGCAGCAGTAACATCTAAGAGCAGCAGTAACATCTAAGAGCAGGAGTAACATCTAAGAGCAGCAGTAACATCTAAGAGCAGGAGTAACATCTAAGAGCAGTAGTAACATCTAAGAGCAGGAGTAACATCTAAGAGCAGGAGTAACATCTAAGAGCAGGAGTAACATCTAAGAGCAGCAGTAACATCTAAGAGCAGGAGTAACATCTAAGAGCAGCAGTAACATCTAAGAGCAGGAGTAACATCTAAGAGCAGGAGTAACATCTAAGAGCAGGAGTAACATCTAAGAGCAGGAGTAACATCTAAGAGCAGCAGTAACATCTAAGAGCAGGAGTAACATCTAAGAGCAGCAGTAACATCTAAGAGCAGGAGTAACATCTAAGAGCAGGAGTAACATCTAAGAGCAGGAGTAACATCTAAGAGCAGGAGTAACATCTAAGAGCAGCAGTAACATCTAAGAGCAGGAGTAACATCTAAGAGCAGGAGTAACATCTAAGAGCAGCAGTAACATCTAAGAGCAGCAGTAACATCTAAGAGCAGGAGTAACATCTAAGAGCAGGAGTAACATCTAAGAGCAGGAGTAACATCTAAGAGCAGCAGTAACATCTAAGAGCAGGAGTAACATCTAAGAGCAGGAGTAACATCTAAGAGCAGGAGTAACATCTAAGAGCAGCAGTAACATCTAAGAGCAGGAGTAACATCTAAGAGCAGGAGTAACATCTAAGAGCAGCAGTAACATCTAAGAGCAGCAGTAACATCTAAGAGCAGGAGTAACATCTAAGAGCAGCAGTAACATCTAAGAGCAGGAGTAACATCTAAGAGCAGGAGTAACATCTAAGAGCAGTAGTAACATCTAAGAGCAGGAGTAACATCTAAGAGCAGCAGTAACATCTAAGAGCAGCAGTAACATCTAAGAGCAGGAGTAACATCTAAGAGCAGCAGTAACATCTAAGAGCAGGAGTAACATCTAAGAGCAGGAGTAACATCTAAGAGCAGCAGTAACATCTAAGAGCAGCAGTAACATCTAAGAGCAGGAGTAACATCTAAGAGCAGCAGTAACATCTAAGAGCAGGAGTAACATCTAAGAGCAGGAGTAACATCTAAGAGCAGTAGTAACATCTAAGAGCAGGAGTAACATCTAAGAGCAGCAGTAACATCTAAGAGCACTAGTAACATCTAAGAGCAGGAGTAACATCTAAGAGCACTAGTAACATCTAAGAGCAGCAGTAACATCTAAGAGCAGGAGTAACATCTAAGAGCACTAGTAACATCTAAGAGCAAGAGTAACATCTAAGAGCACTAGTAACATCTAAGAGCAGGAGTAACATCTAAGAGCACTAGTAACATCTAAGAGCAGGAGTAACATCTAAGAGCAGGAGTAACATCTAAGAGCAGCAGTAACATCTAAGAGCACTAGTAACATCTAAGAGCAGCAGTAACATCTAAGAGCAGGAGTAACATCTAAGAGCACTAGTAACATCTAAGAGCAGGAGTAACATCTAAGAGCAGGAGTAACATCTAAGAGCAGAAGTAACATCTAAGAGCACTAGTAACATCTAAGAGCACTAGTAACATCTAAGAGCACTAGTAACATCTAAGAGCACTAGTAACATCTAAGAGCAGGAGTAACATCTAAGAGCAAGAGTAACATCTAAGAGCACTAGTAACATCTAAGAGCAGGAGTAACATCTAAGAGCACTAGTAACATCTAAGAGCAGGAGTAACATCTAAGAGCAGGAGTAACATCTAAGAGCAGGAGTAACATCTAAGAGCACTAGTAACATCTAAGAGCACTAGTAACATCTAAGAGCACTAGTAACATCTAAGAGCACTAGTAACATCTAAGAGCAGGAGTAACATCTAAGAGCAGGAGTAACATCTAAGAGCAGGAGTAACATCTAAGAGCAGCAGTAACATCTAAGAGCAGGAGTAACATCTAAGAGCACTAGTAACATCTAAGAGCAGCAGTAACATCTAAGAGCAAGAGTAACATCTAAGAGCACTAGTAACATCTAAGAGCACTAGTAACATCTAAGAGCACTAGTAATATCTAAGAGCAGCAGTAACATCTAAGAGCACTAGTAACATCTAAGAGCAGGAGTAACATCTAAGAGCACTAGTAACATCTAAGAGCACTAGTAACATCTAAGAGCAGGAGTAACATCTAAGAGCAGGAGTAACATCTAAGAGCAGGAGTAACATCTAAGAGCACTAGTAACATCTAAGAGCACTAGTAACATCTAAGAGCAGCAGTAACATCTAAGAGCAAGAGTAACATCTAAGAGCACTAGTAACATCTAAGAGCACTAGTAACATCTAAGAGCAGGAGTAACATCTAAGAGCACTAGTAACATCTAAGAGCACTAGTAACATCTAAGAGCAGGAGTAACATCTAAGAGCAGGAGTAACATCTAAGAGCAGGAGTAACATCTAAGAGCAGCAGTAACATCTAAGAGCAGCAGTAACATCTAAGAGCAGCAGTAACATCTAAGAGCAAGAGTAACATCTAAGAGCACTAGTAACATCTAAGAGCACTAGTAACATCTAAGAGCAGGAGTAACATCTAAGAGCACTAGTAACATCTAAGAGCAGGAGTAACATCTAAGAGCAGGAGTAACATCTAAGAGCAGGAGTAACATCTAAGAGCAAGAGTAACATCTAAGAGCAGAAGTAACATCTAAGAGCAGGAGTAACATCTAAGAGCAGGAGTAACATCTAAGAGCAGGAGTAACATCTAAGAGCAGGAGTAACATCTAAGAGCAGGAGTAACATCTAAGAGCAGGAGTAACATCTAAGAGCAGGAGTAACATCTAAGAGCAGGAGTAACATCTAAGAGCAGGAGTAACATCTAAGAGCATGAGTAACATCTAAGAGCAGGAGTAACATCTAAGAGCAAGAGTAACATCTAAGAGCACTAGTAACATCTAAGAGCACTAGTAACATCTAAGAGCAGGAGTAACATCTAAGAGCAGGAGTAACATCTAAGAGCAGGAGTAACATCTAAGAGCAAGAGTAACATCTAAGAGCACTAGTAACATCTAAGAGCACTAGTAACATCTAAGAGCAGGAGTAACATCTAAGAGCAGGAGTATTATCTAAGAGTCTGCTCCTGCTAGCGGATGAGCCACAGATGTGTACTCACCTAGTTGAGCTTCGGCTCTCTGGCCCCGCCTCTCAGCTGGTGTAGGGATGTGTGGCTCATCCTGCCTGGTGGTGTGATGAGAGATAGAATAATTAGTGTAGATTTCACTTTGTCTCACATCTACAAAGCTATTTTTATTATAGTTTATCACTGCACCCCACAACAGTTACCTAACTCACAGGTACCTATTTACCCCTAGGGCGACAGAGGCGACCAGTAAAAAAGACTGTGCACAAACACCTCCGTCATTCCTCGGGACTTGAACTCGGAACCTCGGAATCAGTGACTTGCTGCTTTCAGGATACTTATGAACACTCCAAAGTTATTCTCAAGTAATGTTTGAAGTTACTGTTCATCAGCTAACTCATCAGTTCTGTCAAGCATGAGGGGCCAACACGAGATGAATCCACATAAATGAATTTGTCACCATCTTTAAGACTTCTGTTGTAGGAGCGTCAAGCTTCATACGGAAGCATGTTGCAATTGCTTCCAGAGAGTTGAACGCGATTAATGATGACTAGGGATCACTTGCACTTTATTTATGGGTGATGCACGGGAGTGGGGGGGGGGGCAGCTCGGCCGCTCGAGTCAACAGCCGGTCCTGTGTTGGGGAATGTGAGCGTCGGTGTCAGGAAGGCTGCGGCCGAGAATGATTCGTGTGCGGGGCCGAGCCGGAGGTGTCCGGTCACTCCGACTGGTGTAGGGATTATAGGCGCTTGTTTGACGAGCTGGAGTGTGTTGGGGCCGTGGTGGGGTTAGTTCTGGCCGCTTCAAGTGGTGAATTCTGAGCAGTTGGAGTGGCGCATTTTGGTGTGATAGTGGTTCATTCTGGCCAGATGAAGCGGTTCCTTGTGCCCGGCTGGAGTGGGTGAAGGTTGGTGGACCGTAACAATTCATTCTAAGCAGAAATTGTGGGCCATTGTACCCGAGTAATTGACACCCAGGTGGTTCAGAGGTGTTTATTTTGCTAAACTGAACCGATTCCTGTAATCCATTGGAGTTTCCACTCGAGAGATTGAATCTTATAGGACTAGTTGGATTTAAAAATGGCAAGTCGGTGGAGCGGTATTCACCTAGTTGTGTTGCGGGGGCTGAGTTTTGCTCTTTCGGCCCGCCTCTCAACTGTCAAACAACTGTTTACTAACTACTTTTTTTCCCACACCCCTCACACACACACCCCAGGAAGCTGCCCTGTGACAGCTGGCTAACTCCTAGGTACCTAATTACTGCTAGGTAACAGGGGCATTCAAGGTGAAAGAAACTTTGCCCATTTGTTTCTGCCTGGTGCGGGAATCGAACCCGCGCCACAGAATTACGAGCCCTGCGCGCTATCCACCAGGCCACCAGGCCCCTACAAGCGGTCAATACACTCTAGTGCAGACTTTTTGTTTATAAGTAATTTAGGTAACGGTAACAATCTGCTTGAAAATACAAGTGTTTTGAGTGGTCGAAACTGTCTCTTCGTGGTCAATATAATAAGTTTTCTCTTTTATTTAGTCATGTGAATTATCTGTGTAAAAGACTGATCAAAAGTAAAATTATATTGACTGAGAATATTATTATTTTTAAAAATCAAAATAAAAAAAATCAGAATGCAGATAGCATAAGGCCTAAAAACATTTGTGTGTAAATAACTACCTTGGTTCTGTCTAGATGGGATCACTCTTCCTTTAAACGCCAGCTGATGGAACCATCAGGGACTTGTTCTTGGATTACCCTCATGTTGTAAGCGCTCGGTAATCCGAATTCTGGTAAAACGGATATTCGGATAACCCGAATGAATTCACTCATCATTTCTCTCATCATTTCAAAATAAACAGAGGGAGTAACTGAGTAAACGGCAGGCATGAGTAAACCCCGGGAGTGACCGGGTTAATGGTCGAAGTGGGTAAATGGTAGGAGTAGCTGGGTAACTGGTGGGAGTAAGTGGGTAACTGGTGGGAGTAAGTGGGTAATGGTAGGAGTGAGTGGGTAAATGGTGGGAGTGAGTGGGTAAATGGTGGGAGTGAGTGGGGTAACTGGTGGGAGTAAGTGGGTAACTGGTGGGAGTAAGTGGGTAAAGTTGGTAATAAGTGTGTAAAGGATGGAACAAGTACATAAACTAGCAGAGTAAGTGGGTAAACGGCGGGAGTACCTGGATTATGATACAATTCAGTTATTCGAACATTCCTGGCAAGAAATTAGGCCTACGACTAATGTATGGCTAACTAGAATTGGACTTGGCCCCGGTTAATTGGGCTGGGCCCTCGGTTAATTGGGCTTGGTCCCGGTTAATTGGGCTGGGCCCCACCCCGGTTAATTGGGCTTGGCTCCGGGTAATTGGGCTGGGTCTCGGTTAATTGGGCTGGGTCCCGGTTAATTGGGCTGGGTCTCGGTTAATTGGGCTGGGTCTCGGTTAATTGGGCTGGGTCTCGGTTAATTGGGCTGGGTCCCGGTTAATTGGGCTTGGTCCCGGTTAATTGGGCTGGGTCCTGGTTAATTGGGCTGGGTCCCGGTTAATTGGGCTGGGTCCCGGTTAATTGGGCTTGGTCCCGGTTAATTGGGCTGGGTCCTGGTTAATTGGGCTGGGTCTCGGTTAATTGGGCTGGGTCCCGGTTAATTGGGCTGGGTCCCGGTTAATTGGGCTGGGTCCCGGTTAATTGGGCTGGGTCCCGGTTAATTTCGGTTACTGGCCATAATGTTCATATTCTGCTCAGTAGTGTCCACGTGTCATCCATTAATTCCTCTGCCGATTTTGTTTCTGGAGATTGCGTGAAAGAGTTCTGATATCTGCAAAGATAGCAGTATGCCACGTTATCTGCATACCCAAACACTGTGCAAGAAATTTTCATACCCAGTGTGCAACATATCCTTTTTATACCCAAACACTGTGCAACATATCATTTTATACTGTAACACTGTGCAACATATCATTTTATACCGTAACACTGTGCAACATATCCTTTTTATACCCAAACACTGTGCAACATATCATTTTATACCGTAACACTGTGCAACATATCATTTTATACCGTAACACTGTGCAACATATCATTTTTATAACCAGACACTAATATATTATTTGTATATCCAAACGCAATGCACTGTATTATCTGCAGACCTGTACAAGTAATATATTATCTATGTTGTATGCATACAAACACCATACAAAATGTTACCTGCAAACACCAACATCATGCAACAGACCATTTTCGTACCCGAATATCAGGTAACAGACCAATATCGACGTTGACCAGACCACACGCTAGAAGTTGAAGGGACGACGACGTTTCGGTCCGTCCTGGACCATTCTCAAGTCGATTGTGATGAGGAGATTGATTGATTGATAAAAATTAAGCCACCCAAGAGGTGGCACGGGCATGAATAGCCCGTAAGTGATGAGGAGGTAGAGACAGGCAATAAATAGGCAAGAGAGAGCTGAGGAGGAAAGTAAGGTGTAGGGGATAGTAGTAATAATGAGAACTGCAGAAGGCCCATTGGTCCATACGAGGCAGCTCCTATTATAACCACCGAAGGAGATAGTAATAGGAATAAGAAGAGGAAAGCAAGGGAGCGTAGGGGAAGACAATGAACAGAAAAAGGGAAAAGAGAGAAAGAAAAGGAAAGAGAAAGAAAGATATATAGAAGGGGTAAGCTTATGTTAAGTCACGTTTGTGAATCTATCTTTGATAATCTTTCCTGCCTCTACACAGACGCCGTCTTGTAGAATCGGCTCATACACAATGTACCCAACATGAACTTGAGTCCTGGCTTTGTTGCTGTGGACTCTTCCCTTTCACAGTATATACTCAAATGCTCTAATCTTTCTAACAAACGTGTGTGCGTGTGCGTGTGTGTGCGTGTGCGTGCGTGTGTGTGTGCGTGCGTGTGTGTGTGTGTGTGTGTGTGTGTGTGTGTGTGTGTGTGTGTGTGTGTGTGTGTGTGTGTGTGTGTGTGTGTGTGTGTGTGTGTGTGTGTGTGTGTGTGCGCGCGCGCGCGTGCGTGCGTGCGTGTGCATGCCTGTGCGTGAGTACGTTTTGACCACAGCATCAAATTCCAGTGTTTTAGTGATAATAAAAATACAGTAAAATGTACATATCCTTGGATAAATAAACACAGACCTAGATGTGTTCTGAGTGCGGCCGAGGACAACTCGCACATAGTGAGGCTAATAAGCCACTACAAACTGATGTTTGTTAAATAGTAATAACTGACTTGATCAAACCCCACAGCCTGTAGGTGACAGGTGCACTAAGTGCCACAAGCACACCAGTTTGCATGAGGGTAAAATGTTTATTATCCCTGCCTCATATGCAGATGGCTGTAAATAAAGTCAGTAGATGTCATCCTTATCCAGCGGGTAAATGAGGCTGACATTTGGGTGGTTGCTGCCCGAGCTGACGCCGGCGCCCCGGTGAAAAGTCCGCCGGGTTTTGTTATCATTATTGGTGCTGGCAGCGAGGCTTTGATCGCTGCCAGACAATGGTTGGCCGGCTGGCGAATATGGTTAAAGCAGACGCAGCGATATCCGCACCTGTGTCTGCTTGCATGTCCGTGTCTGCTTCCAAGCCTCTGTCCATGACTGATTGCATGACCATGTCTGTGTCTAATCCTGTGACTAAATTTATGCTTGCTTATATATTCATGCCCCCTACCCGTGGTTAGCCCGTGACCATACCCGTGGCTGCTCACATGCCCCACCTGTGGCTAGCCCGTGTCCGTACCCGTGGCTGCTCACATGCCCCGCCTGTGGCTAGCCCGTGTCCATACCCGTGGCTGCTCACATGCCCCACCTGTGGCTAGCCCGTGTCCATACCCGTGGCTGCTCACATGCCCCACCTGTGGCTAGCCCGTGTCCATACCCGTGACTGCTCACATGCCCCACCTGTGGCTAGCCCGTGTCCATACCCGTGGCTGCTCACATGCCCCACCTGTGGCTAGCCCGTGTCCATACCCGTGGCTGCTCACATGCCCCACCTGTGGCTAGCCCGTGTCCATACCGTGGCTGCTCACATGCCCCACCTGTGGCTAGCCCGTGTCCATACCCGTGGCTGCTCACATGCCCCACCTGTGGCTAGCCCGTGTCCATACCCGTGGCTGCTCACATGCCCCACCTGTGGCTAGCCCGTGTCCATACCCGTGGCTGCTCACATGCCCCGCCTGTGGCTAGCCCGTGTCCATACCCGTGGCTGCTCACATGCCCCACCTGTGGCTAGCCCGTGTCCATACCGTGGCTGCTCACATGCCCCACCTGTGGCTAGCCCGTGTCCATACCCGTGGCTGCTCACATGCCCCACCTGTGGCTAGCCCGTGTCCATACCCGTGGCTGCTCACATGCCCCACCTGTGGCTAGCCCGTGTCCATACCCGTGGCTGCTCACATGCCCCGCCTGTGGCTAGCCCGTGTCCATACCCGTGGCTGCTCACATGCCCCGCCTGTGGCTAGCCCGTGTCCATACCCGTGGCTGCTCACATGCCCCGCCTGTGGCTAGCCCGTGTCCATACCCGTGGCTGCTCACATGCCCCGCCTGTGGCTAGCCCGTGTCCATACCCGTGGCTGCTCACATGCCCCGCCTGTGGCTAGCCCGTGTCCATACCCGTGGCTGCTCACATGCCCCGCCTGTGGCTAGCCCGTGTCCATACCCGTGGCTGCTCACATGCCCCGCCTGTGGCTAGCCCGTGTCCATACCCGTGGCTGCTCACATGCCCCGCCTGTGGCTAGCCCGTGTCCATACCCGTGGCTGCTCACATGCCCCGCCTGTGGCTAGCCCGTGTCCATACCCGTGGCTGCTCACATGCCCCGCCTGTGGCTAGCCCGTGTCCATACCCGTGGCTGCTCACATGCCCCGCCTGTGGCTAGCCCGTGTCCATACCCGTGGCTGCTCACATTCCCCGCCTGTGGCTAGCCCGTGTCCATACCCGTGGCTGCTCACATGCCCCGCCTGTGGCTAGCCCGTGTCCATACCCGTGGCTGCTCACATGCCCCGCCTGTGGCTAGCCCGTGTCCATACCCGTGGCTGCTCACATGCCCCGCCTGTGGCTAGCCCGTGTCCATACCCGTGGCTGCTCATGTATTACCGTTGGTTGACCGGTTCCGATATTGGAGGAACCTAAGTCTATTAAAGCCTGAAGTTGCCTCATTTCCCAGCCACAGTGTCTCAGCCACAGTGTATCAGCCACAGTGCCACAGCCACAGTGCCACAGCCACAGTTCCACAGCCACAATGCCCCAGCCACAGTGCCACAGCCACAGTGTCCCAGCCACAGTGTCCCAGCCACAGTGCCCCAGCCACAGTGCCCCAGCCACAGTGCCACAGCCACAGTGCCCCAGCCACAGTGCCACAGCCACAGTGCCACAGCCACAGTGTCCCAGCCACAGTGTCCCAGCCACAGTGCCACAGCCACAGTGTCCCTGTCACTGCTGTTAACCCCCTCAGTGATGCCAGTGTTGACTATTCAACTTCCTAATGTGATCTGTTGTATTGGCACAACAGTTAACCTCATGCAAACCTGCAGTTCAAAAGCAGTGTTTATGAGAGAGAGTCAGCAAGAACATTTACCTACAGCCTCTATGGTTCATTCTTGAGTGAGCTTAGACGCGTGTTGGGCGCCTGCCGGACCTCACCTTAGTTATAATATGTCCAGCCCGAGACGGCAGACACTACAGGTAAAGGTGTGGGTGGCCCAGCGGGTACTTGGCTCTCTAAATTGAAAGTAATTTGCACATTCTAAAGCTGATTTTGATCATAAGTTTCAGGTCAGTTAATTAACACTTTACCCGGCCCGGCGCGCGCCGCCCGCTGGGTGGTGTGTGGTGGGGTGAGGTGCAGGTGTGTGGTGGGGTGAGGTGCAGGTGTGTGGGTGGGGTGAGGTGCAGGTGTGCGATGACGCAAAACACTTGGTCCACCACCACAAAAATATGTATAGTGTACTCTTTTTCAGTTTTCTCACCTCAATTTTTGGGCTACGTCGTTCATTTTGGTATCAAATTGTTCGCAACAGAATTCCTTAAATGGATATATGCATATAAAGTCAAAAACTAGCCGGCTTGCCACTCGCAGCAAACCCGAAAATCGGTCAAGTGTTACTTGTGAGCGAGCACCCATCAGAACTAAAATGTTTATACTCTTTTCAGTTCTGTCACCTCAATTTTCATGCTACATCGTTCATCTTGGTAACAAATAGTTCGCAATCAAACGGCGGCCATTTTAAAACTAGTCCCATAATAATCAAGAACATAATGGATTTTTAACGAATATTTTAATTTTAAATTCAGCGAGTGTCCTCACCAGACTGAGTATAGTCATATAGGGACGCTTTATGAGTTATTGACCAGGCGAAGGTGGTGCACCACCAGGGAGCCTCACCACCAGAGCCCAAGGTGGTGCACCACCAGGGAGCCTCACCACCAGAGCCCAAGGTGGTGCACCACCAGGGAGCCTCACCACCAGAGCCCAAGGTGGTGCACCACCAGGGAGCCTCACCACCAGAGCCCAAGGTGGTGCACCACCAGGGAGCCTCACCACCAGAGCCCAAGGTGGTGCACCACCAGGGAGCCTCACCACCAGAGCCCAAGGTGGTGCACCACCAGGGAGCCTCACCACAAGGGCCCAAGGTGGTGCACCACCAGGGAGCCTCACCACAAGAGCCCAAGGTGGTGCACCACCAGGGAGCCTCACCACCAGAGCCCAAGGTGGTGCACCACCAGGGAGCCTCACCACCAGAGCCCAAGGTGGTGCACCACCAGGGAGCCTCACCACCAGAGCCCAAGGTGGTGCACCACCAGGGAGCCTCACCACCAGAGCCCAAGGTGGTGCACCACCAGGGAGCCTCACCACCAGAGCCCAAGGTGGTGCACCACCAGGGAGCCTCACCACCAGAGCCCAAGGTGGTGCACCACCAGGGAGCCTCACCACCAGAGCCCAAGGTGGTGCACCACCAGGGAGCCTCACCACAACAGTCTTATAAGTCACAGTGAGGTGTTCATGTTCTCCGAGCGGGAAGTGTTCATCTGAACACGGGTGGGTGGCGAGGATGGCCAGCTTGTTCACCCACACCATAGATGATTGCCTTGTACTGTCATTTGATTGTGTTGACTTTCGTTTTCATAATGTGTCATGTACCAGTTCAAAGTACCAATTGAGCATGTAGGTCACGTGTTGAACGGGCGGGTCCGCCCTGCCAGTGGGAGCTGTTACTCCGTCGGCTTCGCTTTTTGTCGGGTCGTTGTTCGATTCCCTGATGGACCACGTGGATGGTCACCGTTCCTTCTTTCCGTCCTCATGTCCCAGCTGCGCCTTGCCCCTCACCCCCTCACATTGTTGCCCCATAATTACCTCACCTCCCCCAGCATGCCGGGGTGGAGGCAGGCCCCTCCCCCAGCATGCCGGGGTGTATATCTTGAGAGGATTTCGGGGCTTTAGTGTTCCCGCGGCCCGGTCCTCGACCAGGCCTCCACCCCCAGGAAGCAGCCCGTGACAGCTGACTAACACCCAGGTACCTATTTTACTGCTAGGTAACAGGGACATAGGGTGACAGAAACTCTGCCCATTGTTTCTCGCCGGCGCCTGGGATCGAACCCAGGACCACAGGATCACAAGTCCAGCGTGCTGTCCGCTCGGCCGACCGGCTCCCCCCCGGTGGAGGCAGGCCCCTCCCCCATCATGCCGGGGTGGAGGCAGGCCCCTCCCCCATCATGCCGGGGTGGAGGCAGGCCCCTCCTCCATCATGCCGGGGTGGAGTCAGGCCCCTCCCCCATCATGCCGGGGTGAAGGCAGGCCCCTCCCCCATTATGCCGGGGTGGAGGCAGGCACCTCGCCCATCATGCCGGGGTGGAGGCAGGCCCCTCCCCCATCATGCCGGGGTGGAGGCAGGCCCCTCCCCCATCATGCCGGGGGGAAGGCAGGCCCCTCCCCCATTATGCCGGGGTGAAGGCAGGCCCCTCCCCCATTATGCCGGGGTGGAGGCAGGCACCTCCCCCATCATGCCGGGGTGGAGGCAGGCCCCTCCCCCATTATGCCGGGGTGGAGGCAGGCACCTCCCCCATCATGCCGGGGTGGAGGCAGGCCCCTCCCCCATCATGCCGGGGTGGAGGCAGGCCCCTCCCCCAGCATGCCGGGGTGGAGGCAGGCACCTCCCCCATCATGCCGGGGTGGAGGCAGGACCCTCCCCCATCATGCCGGGGTGGAGGCAGGACCCTCCCCCATCATGCCGGGGGTGGAGGCAGGCCCCTCCCCCATCATGCCGGGGTGGAGGCAGGACCCTCCCCCATCATGCCGGGGGTGGAGGCAGGCACCTCCCCCATCATGCCGGGGTGGAGGCAGGACCCTCCCCCATTATGCCGGGGTGGAGGCAGGACCCTCCCCCATCATCCCGGGGGTGGAGGAAGGCACCTCCCCCATCATACCGGCGTGGAGGCAGGACCCTCCCCCATCATGCCGGGGTGGAGGCAGGACCCTCCCCCATCATGCCGGGGGTGGAGGCAGGCCCCTCCCCCATCATGCCGGGGTGGAGGCAGGACCCTCCCCCATCATGCCGGGGTGGAGGCAGGACCCTCCCCCATCATCCCGGGGGTGGAGGCAGGCACCTCCCCCATCATGCCGGGGTGGAGGCAGGACCCTCCCCCATCATGCCGGGGTGGAGGCAGGACCCTCCCCCATCATCCCGGGGGTGGAGGCAGGCACCTCCCCCATCATGCCGGGGTTGAGGCAGGACCCTCCCCCATCATGCCGGGGTGGAGGCAGGACCCTCCCCCATCATGCCGGTGGGGGAGGCAGGCCCCTCCCCCATCATGCCGGGGTGGATGCAGGACCCTCCCCCATCATGCCGGGGTGGAGGCAGGACCCTCCCCCATCATCCCGGGGGTGGAGGCAGGCACCTCCCCCATCATGCCGGGGTGGAGGCAGGACCCTCCCCCATCATGCCGGGGTGGAGGCAGGCACCTCCCCCATCATGCCGGGGTGGAGGCAGGACTCTCCCCCATCATGCCGGGGTGGAGGCAGGACCCTCCCCCATCATGCCGGGGGTGTAGGCAGGACCCTCCCCCATCATGCCGGGGTGGAGGCAGTGTAACACGGGTTTGGGTTCCTCTATCTTTACTTCCTTCTTTCTACTCCCTCTACCCGTATTCTTACTTTTATTTCTAAACCAAGGGACTCCAAAACTTTTACCAAAGCCAACTCCACGCCACGTGGTCCTAAGACGATTGACCGACTTAGGATTCTACACCCAGTATGACGTGACCTAAGCTCTGAACAAAACCCTAGAGTCACCTCTGCTGCCACCACCAGACCAGTAATACAAGAGCAATGATCGAGGTCTGGATCGATCACGCTAATTAATCAACCTAGGGGCTTGATCCCCACTATAAACGATGACCTTGAGTGTGGAATAAATTACACGGTAATGATAATTCCGATTCGATGTTAGAATCGGCGCCCAATGCAACTCTGCCTCGTGTGGACCACGTGACCAGGACAAGTATACACACAAAACACATGGAAACAATAAAATGCAAATTAATAACAAATTTAATTTATTAAACGAAAACTAAAACAAAATCTAAATATGTTCACTCCCTATCAATTTAACACTCCCTACTTGACCTGAGTGGCAAATGAGACTATTTCTATACTTAACAATAGCAACTATACCTTGGGCGACCACAGTTCTAGGTGTTGGGCCTGTTCTTGGGGAGAGGTAAGATGTTTGACCTCTCCTAGCTGCTTCCGTGACCACACTGATCTTTTCCTTGTCTGGTCTCCCCCAGACAGAACATTGTATCCTTCCGCCTAGTCAAAGTTCTACCCAGTTACTAGCAAGGTTTAAGTTATAACAATTAACCTCTGTTGTACTTAATTGATCCAGACTGGTTGAATTATTTTACTGAATTAAATTACAAACATCTAACGGCAGAGCTGTTCCCGATCACAAAAATGGTTATTAAAACTTTGAGAAATAGTAGACCTGTCAACCCCTGATGACCTATGACCGCCGGTCACTCCGCTTTAAAAGTTAGATCTGATTCGTGACGTCACTGATGGTGACTTAAACTCAATAATTAGAATACTCTTGATATTGTATCCAGTACTATTATACAATACAATTTTAATGCAAAATGAATAAAGGCTAATTTCTCTAAATTACTGAATACTATAGGATGATTTATTATACGCAGCTATGAACAAAGCGTTGGTTATTTCCACCGCGAATTCCCCTGGGGGTCAGCTCACCATGCGGCTCAGCTTCCCATTCTCTTTTGTCGATAAACCACTCTGGATAATTCTTACAACAGCCTAGTTTGTTACAACCCCCCCGCACAAGCACTTAGTAAACCTTGTTAATTTGTTAAAATTCACGAGGTTTAGTATCCAAACCCACAATTCAACTCATGCCACAAACAAAAGCTAACCTAACTAATAAAATTTGACAAATAATAGTCCAACATCATAATGAACATGTTCATATTTCATAAATTTCTCAGCTGTCAACTGACAGCAATCCTCCAATATCAGGAAACATACATCCTACCCTTACTGACATAGCTAAATAACATGTCCCTACTCTACCATCAAAAACTAGCTATTAAACTCTCTTGGCTCTTCACTAGCCAAGTCCATGTGTCCTCTAGAGCCGGCCACACCGTGCTCAAACATAACATTAAAGTTATATCGTCAGACTGAACTTTCAGTCATCCGGGAGCGTACTACGGAACTATCAAGTTCACATCCGTGTACTAACCACTCCCCATCAATGTCAACCTTGACATGTTAAGGAACACACCTAACGTTTATTACATGTATCTAAAAATAAAAAAAAAATTCCTATACTATATCACAGGTTTCAGCTGACTGTACAGCCAAGTGTTCTCACTCACTAGAAGTGTCAATGTTTATATTGGTCCGCCTCTCCTGTGTTCAAACATTCTGAAAAAAATAGCACAACATAATTTTCCATAACCGTTTGTTCTGGGCTGAGACAATTACACAGGGGCTTCGATTTTGATTACTGACCAATTTATAGTTAAATTTTCATATATTATACCAGAATTATTTTAAATCTGTTTTTCAACATTTATAAAGAATTGATTCTAACTCTGTTTTTCAACATTTAAACAAAAGTGTCCAGATGTTCTTTACACAGATGTTCAGAGCCAACTTTGTTGTTTGTATCAATTGTTCATATTGAGTAATCGAAAAAAAAAATCGACGCTGCTGGATGCTGAATGTAGTCGCTGACGATGACGGTGTCGATCTTGCTTCTCCCCATGTGTAGACATCAATACCTGGTCCTCTTGTACTCCCATCCGGTACTCCTGAATGACGACAGAGTGTAGTAGAGCGGAGTGCCAAGTGACAGCTGTAGAATACTGTTACTTCGGCCATTAATCTTGCTCTCGACAGTCCACGCGCCTTCATATCAATCACAGTTCACACGGCAGTCTTGATGTTAAACTTGACGTCGCCGATGACCACAGCAGAGCAGGACTGGATGTACCAACGGTGTCTCTTAGCAGGAGTGGTGTCAGAAGGTCGTAGACGCGGGTTGCTTGTTTGCAGAACAGGTGAATCTCGTCTTCCATCATTGCTCACGTCATCTCAGGCGTTTCTTGATATCACCAGGTTACTAAGCCGTAAACACCAACTGTGTATACCCTCGTACCGCTGACTTTAGGCCAAAGGAGACAATTTTGCGACCTTCTATTGGCGAGTCCCGGTACTCTGTAGGGAAACCGTGCCTTCCACCTGTGACCGCCTTACTTCCGCTTTCTTGTTACTTCAGACGACGTAATCATTAATCTTCCGGCGAAATTCTTGAGTTCCGCTACGTGCTTTCCATTTCTTGACCTCTCCTCCAACACTGCTGGAATGACTGCAGTCTTGATGACGCAGCAGGTGGGTATTGGTGATCTCGAGACAGCTACCCCGGCGTTGTATGGCCCTCCGGTGACTGCTATAATGTGGACAGCTCGCTGGCCCTGACAACCTCGTTAGTGACGTGAGGCGTCGGCCGGGTGACTCTTGGACAGTCACTCATCCCCAAAGTAACTGATGTATGGGTTACTGGGTCTGGTGGGGGGAGGGCTTTGTGTAACGTGCCTCCCCCCTCGGTCTTTACAGACAAGGGTTCACGTGTGGCTGGAACAACTGGGTCGGTGTACCAATCAGACCTGGGAACAGACAGACACAACACAGCGGAAGCATAGATATACTCTGGGTTTGGTGGAGGTGGAACCCCAGAGCACGGTAAAAGTTGCTACCTGAGTCAAGTATAGACATAGTACATCTCATTGCCTTTACAGGAAAATCTAATGAATACTAAATTATACTAACCAAGGAAGTTACTTTACTGTATAGCGCGAGATCTCGTCACCATAGGGTGGCGAGACTGCACCTGACTACTGATGAGCGATGACAGAGGGTCATCCTCATCTTCTGACTCGTCGGTGAAGCCATGAGTCAGCACTGCTGAGTCAGGAACTAGACCCGCTGAAGGCAGTTCTAATTCCTCTCTAGCATGATATTGTTTCAATTTATTTACATGAATTGTCCTTTCCACCTGGTCCTCGAACACTCCTTTTATAACAAGATTAACTGGCCCCGCCCTTTTAATTACTCTATAGGGTCCTCGCCACCTCGGAGCTAGTTTCCTGCTCTGATTGGCGGGCGCAGCCTCATTCACTCTCAATACGAGGCTTCCTTCCGTCAACTCAAGAGGGCGCACTTTCTTGTCATAAAAATGAGCATACCGAGTCCGTGCCTTCTTGGACGCTTCAGCTGCAATATTCCATGCATTTCTCATTTTTCCAAGGACCTCTGAAGGATAGTCCTCCCCGTATGCAACATTATGTCTGTTAAGCAGACCTGACGGGAAATTGCATGAATTACCAGTAAACAAATGAAGTGGTTGGGTGTTAATTGATTGGTGGATGGCAGTATTCAAGGCGAACTGAACATAGGGTAGGTGTTCATCCCAGGTGTTTGCATCATGTTCAGCAAGGATTGCAAGCATATCCTTGACTGAACGATTAGTCCGTTCCGTCATTCCGTTTGCTTGTGGGTGGTAGGCCGTTGTAAAAGCCGAAGTTGTCTCTAAAATCTTACAAACTTCTCTAAATATATTCCCATTGAATTCTTGACCCCGGTCAGAGACTAAAACTTTAGGAGGTCCGAATACAGTAACGAACCTACGCAAGAACGCATCTGCAACCGTACGAGAATCCTTCTGAGGTAATGCAACTAGTGTAGTGTATCTAGACAGATGGTCAACTAGCACCAACACGTATCTGTTACCCGCATGACTGTGGTGTAAATCAATCAGATCGGCCCCCACACGATCTAACGGTTCACGAATTTCAGGAAATTCCTGAAGTGGGGCTTGTACCTTAAGGGTACCTTTCCTCCTCTGGCAACGAGGGCACGACTTCACGAAATTGATTACCTCAGAAAGTAATCCTGGAAAATAAAATAGAGACTTTGCTTTTAAGTGCGTTTTAAAGATCCCCGGATGCCCTGCAATTTTTGAAGCATGTGCGAGCTTTAACGCTGATGACCGCAACGCGTCCGGAATAACTAGCTGAAATACTGCCCTATCATTCTGGCTATTAACATAATACAGGACGCCCTGTTTCATTTCAAAATCATGTATAGGTAAATTCTTTTTCTTTTTGGGGTATTTTCCTCCCTCTAAATACTCAATAATCTCTTTCCATCTAGGCTCGTTCATCTGGTATTCTCTCATTTTATCCGATGGAATGGTTTCAATATTTTCACTAATCTGCATTGCCGCTATATTTCTACTTAGCGTATCTGGCACAACATGTGCTGGACCAGGCTTGTACAAGATCTGGAATGAGTGGGCCGAAAGTTCGTGAGACCAGCGTGACATTCGTGGGCATTTCGTTCGCTTTTTAAATATGTGTGTTAACGCTCGATGGTCTGTGTAGATTACAAAATGCCGCTGAAATAGGTAAGGCTCGAAATACCTAACTGATTCTACTACTGCCAGTGCCTCCCGATCCGTAGCTGAATAACGAACTTCAGGTCCTTTGACCTTCCTACTGAAATAGGCTACTGGATGGGGTAAATTATCTGCGTCTCGCTGAATTAAGCACCCGCCAATAGCAATACCGCTGGCGTCAGTGTGCACTTCCCACTCTTTCTCAAAATCAGGAATAGCCAATACCGGTGTCGTGATTAGTTGGTCTTTCAGTTTGCGATAGGCCTCGTCATGTTCTGATTTCCACACAAACTTCGCATTTTTCTTTGTCAGATCAGTCAGGGGTGCTGAAATGCCAGCGAAACCTTCAATGTGACGACGAAAATATCCGGCCGCCCCCAAAAACCTACGCACGTCCTTTGCTGTCCTTGGAGTAGGCATGTCAGCAATGGCGCGGCAAGAATCTGGGTCAGGTCGGATACCGTCTGGGCACACCTGGAACCCCAGAAATTTGAATTTCTGAGCCGCCAAGGTGCACTTCTGAACATTCAGCCTGAAACCTGCCTGATCTAACAACTTCAAAGTCTCAGTCAAGTCCTGTAGGTGTTCCTCAAACGTCCTGGAATATATCACAACATCATCCAGGTACGCTAAAGAATGCCTACCCAGTACCGGACTAAGGATAAAGTTGATGGCCCTCTGAAACGACGAAGGCGCTGTCTTCAAACCAAACGGCATCCTACGGAATTGATAAGTGTGCCTACCATCCGAGAATGCTGTTTTTTCCCTATCCTGTTCTGCCACCGGGATCGCCCAATACGCCGATTTTGCGTCAAGAGTTGAGAAATACTTAGCAGCACCAAATTGATCTATTATCTCCTGTATTCGGGGCAACGGATACACATCACCCTTAGTTAGTTCGTTCACCTTCCGGTAGTCAACACAGAAACGATAACTACCGTCCGGTTTCCGAACTAGCACAACAGGAGAGAGCCATGGTGACGTACTAGGCTCTATTACGCCCTGTCTCAACATTTTCTGGCACTCCTCCCTGATAATGTTCTTTGCCTGTTCCGGCAACCTCCACTGTCTTGTGTACACAGGCAAATGGTCACCAGTTGGAATGGTGTGCTCGATCTTATCAAGGAGACCAATCTGGTCATCCTCTGTCGCAAACAATTTCGGGAATTTTCGTAAAACTCCTCTCAGTGCCTTCCTATCTGCCTGTGCAACATGTTGCAAATCAAGTGCTGAAATTAATTTTTCCACTTCCTCAACATTCTGTGCAACATTTCTCGTCTGGTATTGTACTTTGGATGGTGTTTTAGTATTCAACATATTCAGTGCACTACATTGTGCAGTGACGGCTGGCGTCTCAGCTGACTCATGGTGAAAGATTTCTGTGTCCTCCACTATGGTTCCCTGAGATACCCTATCACCTGCCCTGAAGCGAAAAGTCTTATGTGAAAGATTGACAACTGGAATGAGTGCACCTTTATCGAGCACTACAACTAAGTGATGAGGAATTAATAAACTATCACATCTCCCAGCCACCTGAAGGGTGGTACCTGGTTGTATGTGACGTCCCACGGCTACTTTAATAAATTTAACAGAATGTGGTGGGCAACTCTGTTTGGTCAATGCATGCAATGCGCATGACCTCTTAACTGTGTCTGGAAGAGACTTAAAAATCAATTTTGGATAGTGCGCATTATATTTCAGCTTCCTCTTAATTGAAGCTACAACTGGGGGATGGTCGATCATCTCCACTGGGTAGGAAGTCTGTCCCAACTGCAACCTGCAGTTCCTAGCCCCTTTTTGAGCAGACAAGGAATAATCAAATCGCGACAGAAAATCAGTTCCCATTAAGATGTGACCAGGAAAATCAAGGTTCTCTACGATCGTACATGTGTGAGGCTGCAATTCCCCACCAATCTCAAAATTAACTGTACCTTGACCTACGATCTCAATCTTTTCCCCATTGACTGCTGTTAATGTCTTTGCGCAACGTTGAAGACGTGCATACTTAAAATTGCTGAAGGCTGACTTTTTAATTACCGTCGCCTGGCTTCCTGTATCAACAAAAGCTGTCAATCTCACACCTTCCACTTTCACCTCAAAAGTAGGCCTGCCATCACTAGGAGCCTGCTTTCATGCTTTCGTAGGAGTGACTTCGCAATCCCTCTGTATATGCCCGCGCTTCCAGCAGGAGTAACACCTCCGCGGATCTCTGTTGGTACCCCGCGCAGGGTGGCTCGAACTTGCAGCTGAGGGCTGCTTCCCGCCTGATGAACCCGCGCCACAGTTCCTCGGCTTGGCTCCCTCGCCTTTACTTAACGCCTCTACGTATGGCGACAACTGAGTGCCCGGCGTCTCCGTGCGCATCTGCCTGTCTAAGGCTGTGGCGGCCTGGGGTTGGGGTTGAGGTATGGTGTGGGTGGCCTGGGGTTGGGGTGTGGATGGAGGTTGGGGTTGAGGTATGGTGTGGGTGGCCTCGGGTTGGGGTGTGGATTGAGGTTGGGGTTGAGGTATGGTGTGGGTGACCTCAGGCTGGGGTGTGGATTGAGGTTGGGGTGGGTATGGGGTGGCCTGGGGTTGGAATGGGTATGGGGTGGCCTGGGGTTGGAATGGGTATGGGTATGGGTATGGGGTGGCCTGGGGTTGGAATGGGTATGGAGTGGCCTGGGGTTGGGGGAAGGGTTGGTATGGGAATTGAGGATGGGGTAGGTATGGGAATTGAGGATGGGGTAGGTATGGGAATTGAGGATGGGGTAGGTTTTGTTGTAGTGACGGATGAGGTGTACCTAGGTGTTGTGGGTGCTGTGGTATTGGTGTTATGTTGGGTAGTTCCTGCTGTTGGTGTGGTTGTTCATGTTCCCGTTGAACGGGTCGCTGTTCTCTACCGAGCGAAGTGGGACGTCCTGCCATACTAACTGAGGCCCCCTGTCTACCCTGCTGGCATGGCGTCGATGTTATTTGTGGGGGAACCCAAGACGGCTCTCCCCACTCATGGGACGACTCCTCGCAAGACTCCCCACTCATGTCAATAATAGTATCGCTACTGGGATGGAAAGATACCCTCGACTGCCCAGTCCCATGCAGAACCCGTGAACTCGTCGCTTCAGTCCCACTGACCCCACCTGTGGTGCCAGTTGAGCTACCTGAGCGATCCCCAGTGGTGTCGGAAGAGGTTCTATCCTCTACACTCCCATTCCCACTGGTCCCTACTGACTGGTCATTATCTGGGTTAAACATTTTCTGTGATTCCTGGTGTGCCACGTCTCTTCTAAACTGCCCTTTAGTACACCCTCGACCCGGACTCACTACAACCGTGATCTTACACAAAAAAAATCACAACTCTATTCTAAGAGAAAACTACTAGATTCCCAAAATAGGAAATACAACGATTTATCGAGAGAATCGCTGAAGTGAATCCAATGAATGAGTGTCTGCCCCGCACTCGTGTCTGCCCGTGAATATCCCGCAGTTCTCTTGCTGAAACCTAAGTCCTTTACGTTAAAAAAAAAAATTAAAGAATCTAATTTATATAAAACAAATTAAATGATAACGCAACTAACGCGCAGCACTCGTGATGGATTAATAAAGAATATTTACTGTACTTGAATACTAAACGCGCTTGAAGTGAGCAGCGTGGCCCCTGATGACTGATGGAGCGGGACCAGCTGCGCTGAAAAAAACTAAGTCCCGCGCTTTTTCGCTTAAACGCTGAAAAATCAAAATTTTTGTTCTGAAGGAAAATAACTAGTTTTACGTTAATAAACCGCTCTAGCGATTAATATAGACACCCAGGACCTATATATGCTTACCAAAAATTGAATTTTTATCAAAAACTGGGTTTTTACTCAATTGCTGGACTCTGCCAATTTTTCTGACTCCGAGGGAAAAAAATTCTATCACCCCAAATATCACAAAACTCCTTTAATTCACAAAAATTTGGGTTTCTCGTTTCCAGATATAAATACGTTATTATTCACTACCGACGTTGTATGCAGAACAATACTGACACTTCGGGCGGTTTCAACACTCATTAATTCGATTTTTCGTCAAAATCCGAGATTTTCACCTCCCATGGACTCTGACAAAATTACAACACGATTTTCTCGAAAAATAACTAAATTCGGCAAAAATGTACTTATCACTGTTTAATGTTTTACGAACAGAATTACGTCCCTTGCGCGCACTAGAGAGTAATACTGACCCTAGGATATACACGAAACATGAAAATTAGAATTTCCGCCAAAAAGTCAGATTCTAGCCCGAGCTGGACTTAGAAAATTTTCCACCTACGTTTCTACTGAAAACAGAGTTCTAAGTCTAAAACACAATTCTACCGTCTTACTGGTAACAACTAGAAAATATCATCCGCATCGACTGGGGAATCCTAATGACGCCCAGATCATACACGTGACCCACGAATACAAATTAATTACAGTTAACGAGTTTCCGACATCGACTTAGCCGAAAACTTATCCCAAAATACTTAGAAATATTCCGCGGACAAATAACATTTACACGCAACTTACTATCCCTTAAACTCCTTCACTTATCTATCGTGACCGACATATAGCCCTAAGTCCAGAGGATTAACTACACTCTAGCAACAACGCCTCTGACTTAGACTAATAGAACAGGGAATAACAAAACTTAACGTACGCACTTAGCCTAATATGCAAGAAAATGCTAAACACTTTGAAAAAATTTTAACCGGGGATTGAATTTAGGGGAAAAAAATTAATCTAGAACAACGCAAATAAACGGAAATTACTTTATAAATTTAAGTATACTTAATTAAAAAAATGCACTCGACTTAATCTTATAATTGTCCCTACCGGCTCGCCGTACCACACCTAGCCTAGAGGCCACACCATCTAGGTTCCAACAGAGCGACACGCAGCTTTCAGCAACAATTATGACTAGGGACGATTCAACCTCCACTAAGTGTGCGATCACTTAGTTGTTGAATCGCTGCTAGGTAGGTTACTAGTCCGTCCCTCGGAGGCCGCAACGCCCTTCACGGATTACGTTTTTCCTAGCGTTTTGGGTCGTCTAATAACGCCCTCGGACTATCTACTGGCGTCCCACAGATATATCCGCCCCCGACAGCCCTCAAGGAACTGCTGTTGAGAGTATGGCGGCTCCCAACACCTCTGAATTAATTGCAATGGGTCGAGTATGGTACCCAGTCCAATCAACTCGGAGCGGTCTCCTTTTCAATAAATCTAATTTTAATAGCCTAATCTTACTAACTAACCTTAATCATATCAGCCCGCATGACCCAAGATTCGCCAATCCCCACTCAAACGCACTTGTGGGGCGCACTGCTAATCCTGGCCCGCGGCTGTCTCCTTAGTATCCGCGCACGTGTTCGAACGGCTAGACGCGTGAGCCTTTCAACAATTTCAATCAAAATTGTTGAAACCACCGCTGTGCACCATTGTAACACGGGTTTGGGTTCCTCTATCTTTACTTCCTTCTTTCTACTCCCTCTACCCGTATTCTTACTTTTATTTCTAAACCAAGGGACTCCAAAACTTTTACCAAAGCCAACTCCACGCCACGTGGTCCTAAGACGATTGACCGACTTAGGATTCTACACCCAGTATGACGTGACCTAAGCTCTGAACAAAACCCTAGAGTCACCTCTGCTGCCACCACCAGACCAGTAATACAAGAGCAATGATCGAGGTCTGGATCGATCACGCTAATTAATCAACCTAGGGGCTTGATCCCCACTATAAACGATGACCTTGAGTGTGGAATAAATTACACGGTAATGATAATTCCGATTCGATGTTAGAATCGGCGCCCAATGCAACTCTGCCTCGTGTGGACCACGTGACCAGGACAAGTATACACACAAAACACATGGAAACAATAAAATGCAAATTAATAACAAATTTAATTTATTAAACGAAAACTAAAACAAAATCTAAATATGTTCACTCCCTATCAATTTAACACTCCCTACTTGACCTGAGTGGCAAATGAGACTATTTCTATACTTAACAATAGCAACTATACCTTGGGCGACCACAGTTCTAGGTGTTGGGCCTGTTCTTGGGGAGAGGTAAGATGTTTGACCTCTCCTAGCTGCTTCCGTGACCACACTGATCTTTTCCTTGTCTGGTCTCCCCCAGACAGAACATTGTATCCTTCCGCCTAGTCAAAGTTCTACCCAGTTACTAGCAAGGTTTAAGTTATAACAATTAACCTCTGTTGTACTTAATTGATCCAGACTGGTTGAATTATTTTACTGAATTAAATTACAAACATCTAACGGCAGAGCTGTTCCCGATCACAAAAATGGTTATTAAAACTTTGAGAAATAGTAGACCTGTCAACCCCTGATGACCTATGACCGCCGGTCACTCCGCTTTAAAAGTTAGATCTGATTCGTGACGTCACTGATGGTGACTTAAACTCAATAATTAGAATACTCTTGATATTGTATCCAGTACTATTATACAATACAATTTTAATGCAAAATGAATAAAGGCTAATTTCTCTAAATTACTGAATACTATAGGATGATTTATTATACGCAGCTATGAACAAAGCGTTGGTTATTTCCACCGCGAATTCCCCTGGGGGTCAGCTCACCATGCGGCTCAGCTTCCCATTCTCTTTTGTCGATAAACCACTCTGGATAATTCTTACAACAGCCTAGTTTGTTACAGCAGGACCCTCCCCCAGCATGCCGGGGTGGAGGCAGGACTCTCCCCCATCATGCCGGGGTGGAGGCAGGACTCTCCCCCATCATGCCGGGGTGGAGGCAGGACCCTCCCCCATCATGCCGGGGTGGAGGCAGGACCCTCCCCCATCATGCCGGGGTGGAGGCAGGACCCTCCCCCATCATGCCGGGGTGGAGGCAGGACTCTCCCCCATCATGCCGGGGTGGAGGCAGGACCCTCCCCCATCATGCCGGGGTGGAGGCAGGACTCTCCCCCATCATGCCGGGGTGGAGGCAGGACCCTCCCCCATCATGCCGGGGGTGGAGGCAGGACCCTCCCCCATCATGCCGGGGTGGAGGCAGGACCCTCCCCCATCATGCCGGGGGTGGAGGCAGGACTCTCCCCCATCATGCCGGGGTGGAGGCAGGACCCTCCCCCATCATGCCGGGGTGGAGGCAGGACTCTCCCCCATCATGCCGGGGTGGAGGCAGGACTCTCCCCCATCATGCCGGGGTGGAGGCAGGACCCTCCCCCATCATGCCGGGGTGGAGGCAGGACTCTCCCCCATCATGCCGGGGTGGAGGCAGGACTCTCCCCCATCATGCCGGGGTGGAGGCAGGACCCTCCCCCATCATGCCGGGGGTGGAGGCAGGACCCTCCCCCATCATGCCGGGGTGGAGGCAGGACCCTCCCCCATCATGCCGGGGGTGGAGGCAGGCACCTCCCCCATCATGCCGGGGGTGGAGGCAGGACTCTCCCCCATCATGCCGGGGTGGAGGCAGGACCCTCCCCCATCATGCCGGGGTGGAGGCAGGCACCTCCCCCATCATGCCGGGGTGGAGGCAGGCCCCTCCCCCATCATGCCGGGGTGGAGGCAGGCCCCTCCCCCAGCATGCCGGGGTGGAGGCAGGCACCTCCCCCATCATGCCGGGGTGGAGGCAGGACCCTCCCCCATCATGCCGGGGGTGGAGGCAGGCACCTCCCCCATCATGCCGGGGTGGAGGCAGGACCCTCCCCCATCATGCCGGGGGTGGAGGCAGGCCCCTCCCCCATCATGCCGGGGTGGAGGCAGGACCCTCCCCCATCATGCCGGGGGTGGAGGCAGGACCCTCCCCCATCATGCCGGGGGTGGAGGCAGGACCCTCCCCCATCATGACGGGGTGGAGGCAGGACCCTCCCCCATCATGCCGGGGTGGAGGCAGGACCCTCCCCCATCATGCCGGGGGTGGAGGCA
>NC_091217.1:14650637-14748224 GCF_040958095.1 Procambarus clarkii | reverse complement strand
TAAATAACCTCCACATAGAATAGGATTTCATATTTGGATCATTATCAGCAACCCATACTGTCAGAGTACGTGACAGTGACGTCTCGATCCCCAAAAATATTTATATAGATGGATTAATGTAAATAGGTCAAATGTTGTAGTAGGTCTGTAAAGGAATTAGAGAGGAATTTGTTTTCACAGAGCACTTTAACTCTACAATTGAGATGTTACAGGTACTTGGAGTCAAAGTAGACATATAATCATCGTTATTATTCTAATATGCAAACCGCCAGATATAACAGTTGAGAAATACGCAGAGTAGATAAACAAGATAAGAAATTGCCCCGCTAGTCTAGAAACCCCATGTCCAACATTATCTTAGAGACTTCAGTCTACCCTGTTTAAGATTGAGAGTATCAAACGATAACACTATAACAGGAATTCAGCCTGGAAATAACCAATCGCAATTCAGCGGCCGATTGGGATTTTGTGACAAATTTTCACCCGACCAGCAGGCAACTGAGCCAACTACGAGCAACTAAATATTCTCAATTTGATCTTAACGGACAAAGAAGAAATGATCAGGACATTACAATCACAGATATTACATCCTAAGATTACAAGCTTATAGAAGTTCAGTCGATTATTAATATGTGTAGTATTTCCAAACGATCAAGAAATGGGAAGAAAAGCTGCTTAATCAATTCAATTTCAACAATATGAGGCTTCATTAGGAAGAAGTAAACACAGAGGTATGAAGCATTGGACGGGGAAACCTCATCAAGCACCAAGACTCACATGCAAGGAATGGAATAATTGACTGCTGAAGCATAGAAAGTGTGCTTGAATTATGTTCATTTGTAGAAGATGAAAAAGAGGACCAACTTAGAAAGAGAAAGTAGACGACATTACACAACTTTCGCAACAAAGAAAATGTAATTTAAAAGGGAGATTGAAGAAATAAAACAGAAGCTGAAGCGATAACGCTAGACTGAAGAAATACAAATGAAACAGAAAGCCATACAAGAAATAAGAAAAGACCCAAAATACTTGCTCACAAAATTAAAAATTGAAACCTCCACAAATATTGTGCTTTTACTAACAGATAAAGGTTCATACACAGAGGATAACAAAGAAATAATTTAAATCCTAAAAGGCCAGAATGAGGCTATGTTTAGGACCCCAATAAACATGAGACGTGACGATCCGAACAATTTCTTTAGGAACGATATTCAAAACTCGGACAATATAACTGACATTAGTACGAGCACAGCAGACATTCAAATAGAAATTGGCAGCATGCCGATGCGCTCAGCCCCGGGTCCTGACTTATAGTTTCATATTTATAAAGAAAAACAAAGTAGCAGTAACAAACAAGCGCTCAGCATAATATGGAGACCAAAACTTGGAGACTCTGGATATACCAGAAGTCCTTAAATCAGAAGATATATCTCCTCCCCCATGACTTGATAATGGTCCAGGAGGACGGAGAGAAACCCGGTCGTCTCCTCATCGTCTGGTGTGTAGTTTAGTCATTATATCTTCAGCCACGTTATTGTGACTCATTGTCTGCAGATACACGCCACAAAAATGGAAGCAAAGCATTGGCTAAAAGTAATAGGCTTGTTGCACTAACATCTCACGTAGTTAAAGTTTTGAGAGAGTGATTAGGACCCAAACTTCCAGTTTTATGGGGAGCAATGAACGTTACAATCCTTGTCGACATGGATTTAGAGCGGGAAGACCCTACATTTTGCAATTACTTAACTTCTATGTCAAAATCAAAGAAACGTTAGAAGAAAACAAATGCAGATGATCTATACACGGAATTTGCAAAGGCATTTGATAACTGTGACCATGGCGAGAATCAATGTTCTGAGAGCCATACGAATAACAGGTAAAATAGGCAGTTGTATATTTAATTTGCTGTCAAAAAATGCAGAGTACCAGTCAATCATAGTCATATCCGATCACAGTGAAAAGCTGTACCCCAAGGTTCAGTGTTTGCATCACTGCTGTTTCTCATTCTCATATATTTACACAAAATGCAAGAAACATTTTCGTGTCATCCATTGCAGACGATATAAAAATCAGCATGAAAATTACCTCTGTGGATGACACTGAGAAACTGAGAGAAGATATAAATAAAATCTTTACCTTTACGGCAGGAAATAATATGATTTTTAACAGTGACAAATTCCATATACTTTGGTATTGTAAAAATGAAGAAGCTAAACACGAAACACAGGGTACAGGACACTCAGCTCTCACCGTAGAAGAAAAAACATGTAAAATGACGCCAGACCACCTGACCTATAATGACCATAACAAATCAAGCATATCATCAGCCAGAAAATTGATGGTGTGGATTACGAGAATCTTCAAACCCAGGGATAGCACCACAACGCTCTTGCTATTCATGTCTGAAATATTACTATTCAAAGCAGGAAATATTTCTTAAATTGAGTGAATACAGATAAATATACGGCATACATAAATACGATAAAACAAATAAATAATTGGTACCATCTTAAGTCCCCCATAAATATATCCCTTATCACTGTTTTTATGAATGTCTGTCTCTGTGCTTGTCTGTCTCAGAGTCTATAATTAAAGCCCTCACAATGTACTTTATAAAAAGGAGAGTAAAGAGAGGTGTCACAAGGAAGGTACTGGAGGGGCACGTTCCTAACATGCCCAACATAATAACAACATACTGGAAGGGAAGGGAACTATCAGGAACAACATACTGGAGTGAAAGATTTGGAAAGAAAGATACAGTCCAGTTCGCTGGAATTACCCCCAACCTGCTCACTGGAAGAGCCCGTACAGTCCTGCTCACTGGAAGAGCCCGTACAGTCCTGTTCACTGGAAGAGCCCGTACAGTCCTGCTCACTGGAAGAGCCCGTACAGTCCTCCTCACTGGAAGAGCCCGTACAGTCCTCCTCACTGGAAGAGCCCGTACAGTCCTGCTCACTGGAAGAGCCCGTACAGTCCTGCTCACTGGAAGAGCCCGTACAGTCCTCCTCACTGGAAGAGCCCGTACAGTCCTCCTCACTGGAAGAGCCCGTACAGTCCTCCTCACTGGAAGAGCCCGTACAGTCCTCCTCACTGGAAGAGCCCGTACAGTCCTCCTCACTGGAAGAGCCCGTACAGCCCTGCTCACTGGTATTACTTCCAATCTGCTCGGTGGAAAAGCTTGTTATTTTCAAGGTATTCTATTGTTGAATCTCACTGTTGTTCTAAAACGTTCCGTTCTACTTCACTCACTGCTTTCATTTTGTTAAGACCAACAAGACGTATCAGTATACTCGCAGAAAACATCGTTCAGTTTCCCCAATGTGTAACATCGAAGGACGTATTAATCAGTTGATTATAATAAACTCGGTAACAATATCTGTGTTTACTCCACCTGACGACATGTCTAAACAAAGGAGCATCATGCTCAACAGAATACAAATGACCGGCGGGATGCGGAGTGAGAATATAATTATTTTATTATTGAAGGTCGCCAACATGGCTCACATTGTCACAGAAATATTTTATCAAGGCATTTGCAAAACTAAAACTAAAAATAAAGTATCCTGAAGCTTGCGTTATTATTTGCTATATAAGAAAAATGTTTTAGAGTGTCCAACTGTGGTAGAAAGTCTCGTTATTTCTTGAAGCACCAACATTCTCGCCCTGAACCATCAGAACTGTGTGCTCAGGGTTGCTCTCTCACCAGCTCTTTACACTTAGAGCTTCTCTCCACAACCTCCCGTAGAGCTCCTCTCCACAACCTCCCGTAGAGCTCCTCTCCACAACCTCCCGTAGAGCTCCTCTCCACAACCTCCCGTAGAGCTTCTCTCCACAACCTCCCGTAGAGCTCCTCTCCACAACCTCCCGTAGAGCTCCTCTCCACACACACACTGTCTGTGTGTGTGTGTGTATGTTGTAAGGGGAAAAGAGATGTGTAATGATTAGTTGTAACGCTAAACGCCCACGGATCTCTCTCCTTAAACACACAACATACATAATACATCAACAACACTCTTCATTTTATGGTCTCCCTTCACTTCCAAAATGTGTTATTTTTAACCTATCCACTCAATGTTGTCTTCTTCTTGTCAACACCCATACTCTCTCCCTTGCTCTCCCCCCCTCCCTCCCTCCACGACCCCCCCCCCCCCACAGCATCATCACCCGAAGCTCCATAATGTAATGCCTCACCCCTCCACCCCCTCACTATGGCAGCCGTGTGTCGCAGGGGAAGGACGGGGTGCTCAACTCCCCCCCCCCTTCCGCAGACCCCCCATTGCAGGAGTGAACTGGAGAGGTGTGTGGTAGTGCTCACATACAGCCCCCTCTCCCACACCAGGAGCCCCACCCCCACTACTAGGAGCACCCTCCCCCACACCAGGAGCCCCTCCCCCACACCTGGAGCCCCTCCCCCACACCAGGAGCACCCTCCCAAACACCAGGAGCCCCCTCCCCCACACCAGGAGCCCCTCCCCCACACCAGGAGCCCCTCCCACACCCCGGAGCCCCCTCCCCCACACCCGGAGCACCCTCCCCCACACCCGGAGCACCCTCCCCCACACCTGGAGCACCCTCCCCCACACCAGGATCGCACCCTCCCCACACCAGGAAGCACACACAGGGACCCAGAGCAGGCAACAACCCCTGCCTAATGGGAATATAATGTTGCACCCATTTTCAGCGACATTAGCCAGTCCCATACCTTTAAAACTGGAAAAGGAGGAAATTAGGCGTAATCATTAGTCTGGAGAACGAGCGCTGTACGCGAGGCTCGGAGTCGTACGAGTCACCGGTTCTTAGCTCGTAACGGGTCTCGTAAAACTGGGTGAGTTCACAGGTAGTTAACTAAGTAATTATGCGACACAAGACGAGTGGCGTCAAAGTACTCAGACTCACCCATGTACTACACTGAGGGGCACTAAACGACAAAGCTCCATACTCGGATATAGACGAAGCAGAGTCGTTGGACAGGAAAACTGTTGAGATCCGTTTCTAACATACGCTTGCTGGCATTTGGTTTGGAGGTGTGAGTTGTGTGTGTGGGGGGGGGGGGGAGGGGGGGGGCCAGGAGTGAGTGCACCCATTGTAAATAAGATTAACGCCCTGGAGCCTCTTCCCCGGGGACTGTAAAGCATTATGGTACAATACAGATATATAAACTTCAGAAGATTTAACGAGAACTGATCAAAATACAACATAATTTGTTTATGAACCATCCTGAGACACCATCTAACTCACTGGACAGTCTACGGCTCACACACCATCACTGGTCTTCAAACCTTAAACAAATATCTTTGTTTTAACGCCCCACCCTCCCAGACCCCAACACAGGTGTGTCAAGCACCACCCTCTCAGACCACAACACAGGTGTGTCAAGCACCACCCTCCCAGACCACAACACAGGTGTGTCAAGCACCACCCTCTCAGACCACAACACAGGTGTGTCAAGCACCACCCTCTCAGACCACAACACAGGTGTGTCAAGCCCCACCCTCCCAGACCACAACACAGGTGTGTCAAGCACCACCCTCTCAGACCACAACACAGGTGTGTCAAGCACCACCCTCCCAGACCACAACACAGGTGTGTCAAGCACCACCCTCTCAGACCACAACACAGGTGTGTCAAGCACCACCCTCCCAGACCACAACACAGGTGTGTCAAGCACCACCCTCTCAGACCACAACACAGGTGTGTCAAGCACCACCCTCCCAGACCACAACACAGGTGTGTCAAGCACCACCCTCTCAGACCACAACACAGGTGTGTCAAGCACCACCCTCCCAGACCACAACACAGGTGTGTCAAGCACCACCCTCTCAGACCACAACACAGGTGTGTCAAGCACCATCCTCCCAGACCCCAACACAGGTGTGTCAAGCACCACCCTCCCAGACCACAACACAGGTGTGTTCAAGCACCACCCTCTCAGACCACAACACAGGTGTGTCAAGCACCACCCTCCCAGGCTCCCAACACAGGTGTGTCAAGCACCACCCTCCCAGACCCCAACACAGGTGCGTCAAGCACCACCCTCCCAGACCCCCAACACAGGTGTGTCAAGCACCACCCTCCCAGACCACAACACAGGTGTGTCAAGCACCACCCTCCCAGACCACAACACAGGTGTGTCAAGCACCACCCTCCCAGGCCCCAACACAGGTGCGTCAAGCACCACCCTCCCAGACCCCCAACACAGGTGTGTCAAGCACCACCCTCTCAGACCACAACACAGGTGTGTCAAGCACCACCCTCTCAGACCACAACACAGGTGTGTCAAGCACCACCCTCTCAGACCCCCAACACAGGTGTGTCAAGCACCACCCTCTCAGAGCACAATACAGGTGTGTCAAGCACTACCCTCCCAGACCCCAATACAGGTGTGTCAAGCACCACCCTCTCAGACCCCAACACAGGTGTGTCAAGCACCACCCTCCCAGACCCCCAACACAGGTGTGCCAAGCACCAGTAGTAGGGTGTAAGACTCACAGACGATATTTTTTTTTTCCGGCCAGATATCGTCTGTGAGTCGTACGACTCAAAGACGATATTTTGTTTCTGGGAAAAAAAGTGCCTGTGCGCCCCAAGGGTTTCAGGTAAATTTAGAATATCCCCTGTGCGCCCCAAGGGTTTCAGGTAAATTTAGAATATCCCCTGTGCGCCCCAAGGGTTTCAGGTAAATTTAGGAAATCCCCTGTGCGCCCCAAGGGTTTCAGGTAAATTTAGAAAATCTGTGCGCCCAAGGGTTTTCAGGCGAATTTGGGGAGTCACAGATTTAGAATTAGGGAATTCTTATAATGAAAAATAATGTCATACGAGTTTGCTAAAGTTCTTATAAGAAAAATAATTTCCGAGACTTAGAAGTTTGTTAAGGCCTTATGGAGAAATTCAAATAACATGTGTAGCACTTTAGGGCTTCCAGGAGAACTCTACGGACATATTTTACATGTTTTTCAACTTACAAAATCGTCTATGTAAGCCTTAGTTATTCATATAAATTTAGAAAAGCACCTGTGTAAGTCATTGTTTTCAGGGTTTCGTACATCACACCCCCCTCCCTCTCCCCCTTACCTCGCAATCTGTCGCATCACCTATTTACTTTGCGCCCAGCCAGTCAGTCGGCTCTTAATCTTATCTTATCCATAATATCTGGACCGTCCCTCCTCTCTCTCTCTCTCTCTCTTCTCCTTTCATTCAGTTCAACTATTTTCCAACATCGTATGTTTGCTCCTTTTCATTAAGCAAGTCAGTATGTTTGCTCCTTTTCATTAAGCAAGTCAGTTTTACACAAATAAATCATGTTAGTAAGCAAGTTCTAGCTCACGTTCCCCACCTTAGTCCCCTGTCGTATAAGAATACTATCATTCCAATCCCTCTAAAATTTAAAAATAATCATATTTCAAATGTAGTTCAATACAGTAATTAGTTACCAAGCTCCAGCTCTTGTCCTCCGCCTTAGCTCTCTCTCGTATCTTCGTTAGTATCAGTCCAATTTCCCTGAAATTTCTACCCTCTGTATTTCAGACATAGTTTAGTAAATGCAAACAATTATCAAACTCTAGCTCTTGTCCCCAGCTTAGTTCATTTGTACAAAATCATTAGTAACAGTCCAAATTTCCCTGAAATTTCTACCCTCTGTATTTCAGACATAGTTTAGTAAATGCAAACAATTATCAAACTCTAGCTCTTGTCCCCAGCTTAGTTCATTTGTACAAAATCATTAGTAACAGTCCAAATTCCCTGAAATTTCTACCCTCTGTATTTCAGACACCGTAAATAAGATCAAAACAGTTACCAAGCTCCAGCTCTTGTCCTCCGCCTTAGCTCTCTCTCGTATCTTCGTTAGTAACAGATCAATTCCCCTGAAATTTCTACCCTCTGTATTTCAGACACCGTAAATAAAATCAAAATAGTTATCGAGCTCCAGCTCTCGTCCCCGCCTTAATTCTCTTTCGTATCTTTATAAATAACCCATCAATTTCCCTAAAATTAAAAGCAGACATACTTCAAAGTTAGTAAATAAGATCAAGTCAGTTACTGAGCTCCAGCTCTCGTCCCCGCCTTAGTTCTCTTTCATATCTTTGTAAATAAACCATCAATTTCCCTGAAATTTTTACCCTCTGTATTTCAGACATAGTAAATATGAAGTAAACAATTATAAAACTCTAGCTCTTGTCCTCTGTCCAAGCTCACTTTTGTAAAATCATTACTCTCAGTCCAAATCACCCAACTACATTTTCAGACATAGTAAATAAAAACCAGTTCAGTTATCAAGTTTCAACTCTTGTGCCCCAGCTTAGTTCATTTGTACAAGTTCTTTATTTTCCAACTAAATCACCCTGAGATTTAAGATCACCGTATTTCTAACGTAGTAAAATTAATCGGGGCATTAACCAAGCTCCATTCCCTCTGCCTTAGATCATCAGACATAAATATTTTCGATCAAGTCCGTCTCCAGCTTAACTCTTACCCTTTCCCTCCCTTACCTTCTCATCCCCAACTTATCCAAACCTTCAATAATCGTACTGTATTTGCATATTTTCTCTATATTCACTGTGTTCTTCGTATTCTCATCCGTGTTCACTCCATGTTCTTCAAAATGTTCACAGTCCCATTCAGTTCATATTTTCACAAGTATCTCCATTTTTTATGTAATCTTTCTCTTAGTCTCATTATGTTCTCTACAAATTCTAGTCATATTTTCTATGTTTTCATATTCATCACATGTTCTCTTTACAACTTTTATACTCAATATTCATGCTAACTTCCATATTTTGTGTTCTTTGTCAATATTCATGTTCTCAATGTTCTTAGCTTGTTCTTCACATGTTCAGTGTTCATTCTTTGTATTCCCTATGTTCCTTATCATGTTTTCATATTCTCTATAAGTTCATATTCCCTGCATGTTCACTCTATTCATCAACTGTTTCTTACATGTTTTCTGTGTTCACCGTATGTTCACTGTGTTCATTCCCTTACTTAACCTCAATTTTTTATGTTCTTTGTTTCTTCCATTCACTAACTAGTTCTTTGTCAAATAATATTATACTGCATTACAGTTCCCTCAACAATTTTAGTCACCAAGTTTTTATTTGCAAAACTATGTCAAAGTAATTCTCGTAGTCAACTTAATAGTTCTACCAACCCCGTTCTTAAACAAATCTACACTTTATTCAGTTCCAAATTTACAAAGACAAACCTTTCTTGTAACTTCTTAACTAAAAATCTTTCGCCAATCAACTGAAACATAGTCACTTTCCTCATTTCTCAACTAAACTTATTATCCAGTCAACTAAAAATAGTCAGAAATAGCCTCGTTCAACACTGTTCTTAACTAAAACAACCTTTCTCTTAGCTAAAAATTGTCAAAGGAAACTTTTTCAGCACTTTCTTAACAGGCGCTATGTTTCATCAAGAAAAATTGTCAAAGGAAACTTTCCAAAACTGTTCATAACTAGCTTTTATCCATCGTCAATCAACTAAAAATAATAACTTTCATCATTTCTTAACTAAACTTATTCCCCCAGTCATCAGAAAATAACAGTGTTCTTCATGTTTCATTGTCATTTCATAACTAAAATTAACCATCAATCAACAGAAAAAGCCATGTTCATCATGTTTTGTCTTTTTGCTTAACTAAAATTATGTTTTTTCAAGTAAGAAAAAATAACCAAAGATATCTTTCATAGCTGTTCTTAACTGACATTATACTTTGGGGAGCACAAAAATAGTCTCCCTCGTCATGTTTTATCTTTTCCTTAACTAAAGTATTCATCAGTCAACTAAAAAAATAGTTTACTTCATCATGTTTCCTTGTCATTTCTTAACTGAAATATCACTTCGCTCATTTAAAATAGTCATGTGTAACCTCTTTCCAACACTGTTCTAACTAAAGCAACCTTTCACATCGCTAAAATAGTTACTTCATCATGTTTCCTTGTCATTTCTTAACTGAAATATCACTTCTCTCATCTGAAATAGTCATGTGTAGCCTCTTTCCAACACTGTTCTTAACTAAAGTAGCCTTTCACTTCGCTAAAATAGTCATATTCATCGTTGTTCTAACTAAAATATATGTCGTTAAGTAAGAAATATAGTCAAAAACACTCTTCCAGACATCAAGGACTCACTCTCGTTCATCAAAGTTGTTTTCAAAGACATCAAAGTTATTCAAAGAGCTAACAAAAGTTATTCTCAGATTCACCTTCGTTCTTCAGAGAAACTTTCCAAAACATCTTTATTCATCAAAGTTATTCTCAGAGGCATAAAAGTCATTCTCAGAGCTATCAAACTTGTTCTCAAAGTCATCACACTTATTCACAGAGTCATCAAAGTTAATCTAAGACATCATTTTTCATCAAAGATATTCTCTCTAAACCATCAATGTTCTTCTCTAAGACATAAAAGTTATTCTCAGAGTCACCTTCGTTCGTCAGAGAAACTTTCAAAACATCTTTGTTCATCAAACTTGTTTTCAAAGTCATCAAAAGTTAATCTAAGACATCTTCTTTCATCAAAGTTATTTTCAGAGACATCTAAAGTTATTCTCAGAGCTATCAAACTCGTTCTCAGAGTCATCAAATGTTATTCTCGAAGTCATCAAAGTTATTTTCAGAGACATCTAAAGTTAATTTCTATGTTATAAAGTTATTCTCAGAGACATCTAAAGTTAATCTTGGTCATCAAAGTTGTTCTCTAAACATCAATGTTGTTCTCCAAGACATCAAAGATGTTCTCAAAATCATAAAAGTTATTCCCAGAGCTATCAAAGTTAATCTCAGAGTTATCCAAAGATATTCTCATGTCCACAAAGTTATTCCAAGAGACGTCAAAGTTGTTTCAAAGACATCAAAGTTAATCTCAGAGTTATCCAAAGACATTCTCAGAGACATCTAAAGTTATTCTCTAAGACATCAAAGTTGTTCTAAGAGTTATCAAAAGTTATTCTCAGTCATGATATGTTATTCTCTAACTCACTTCCATTCATCAAAGACATTCTCTAAGTCCTGAAAGTTATTCTCTAAGACAACAAAGTCTTTCTCAGAGCTACCAAAGATGTTCTCTAAATCATAAAGTTAATCTTAACTCACCTTCGTTCATTAGAGAAACTTTCCAATCCATATTCGTTGACCAGAGTTATTCTCAGAGTCATCAAAGCGATCTCTAATTCATCTTCGTTCTCCAAAGTTGTTCTCTAAGACACCTTCATTCATCAAAGAAACTCTCCTTCTTCCATCATGTTATTCTTTAAGACATCTTCAGTCATAAATTTTCTCTCCAAAATGTAACTAGTTCAGCCTTTTCTTACCAAACCTGCATTTCTGTTAAAACATATTTTCTTAGTTGCTTTACCCTAAAACTGTTCTCTGAACTACACTGTTCAACCTACGTAACCTATCCTCTCCACCCAATGTTACTTAGTTAACGTAACGTTCCTAAACCTAGCTTTACTATCCTAACATACCTTACCTTACCTTCCCTATCTTACCTAACTTACCTATCCTAACATAACTTACCTTACCTTCCCTATCTTACCTAACTTTACCTATGTTACCTTACCTTACCTACCTACCTTTCCTAACTTTACCTATCTTACCTAACTTACCTACATTACCTAACTTAACTTAACCTGCTTTACCTATCTTTCCTAACTTAACCTGCATAACCTAACTTTAACTATCCTAACCTAACTTACCTTACCTTCCCTATCTTACTAACTTTACCTATCCTAACATAACTTACCTTACCTTCCCTATCTTACCTAACTTACCTATGTTACCTTACCTTACCTACCTTTCCTAACTTTACCTATCTTACCTAACTTACCTACATTACCTAACTTAACTTAACCTGCTTTACCTATCTTTCCTAACTTAACCTGCATAACCTAACTTTACCTATCCTAACCTAACTTACCTTACCTTACCTATCTTACCTAACTTATCCTGCTTAACCTATCTTACCTATCTTACCTAACTTTACCTATCTTACCTAACTTAACTTTCATAACCTAACTTTACCTATCCTAACATAACTTACCTTACCTTCCCTATCTTACCTAACTTTACCTATCCTATCCTAACCTAACTTGTCTTACCTAACTTAATCTTACTTTCCCAAACTGATGTATCCTAACTTATCTAGTCCAACCAGACATGCTCTAACTTACATAAGTATTCCTTCTCGTCTTTTGTGTTTCGTCAATCATTGTCTCATATTCATTTACTCATTTCATTAGTTAATTTCTCAAATGGTCACTTATGCATTTCAAGTTCTATTTGTTAGAGATTCGATATTTAAGCATTTCAAAGGATTTTTGTATATATGGGAACTTACTCATTTCAAGGGATAATTTCTCAAATGGACGTTTTTTGCATTTCAAGTGTTATTTGTTTAAGATTGGGTATTTAATCATTTCAAAGGTTTTTCTTATATATGGGAACTTACTCGTTTCTAGGGCCAATTTCTCAAATGGTCATTTTTGCAGATCAAGGGTTATTTGTTAAAGTTCATCAAGTTGCCCATAAGTTGTATTTAGTAGGTTCTATCTTATGTTCTTATTCCCCAACCCCTTAACCTAACCTCTTGTAATCTTAGTGTATTTAGTAGGTTCTATCTTATGTTCTTATTCCCCAACCCTTTAACCTATCCTTTCAGATGTAGTTTGTTGAATATATTATCCTTTTCCTATCCTTTCAGATGTAGTTTGTTGAATATATTATCCTTTTCCTAACCTTTCAGATGTAGTTTTGTTTCTCCTTTTTGTATAATTTTTACCCAAACCCACCATCCCACTTAACCTTCTTTCATTCTTTACTTTGATTCTCCTACTCCTTCTAACCCTCCTTTTCTATCTCTCTCCCTTATTCTCTCTCTTCCTCCCCTCTCTCTCTCTCACTCATTTGCTCAAATGCTCTCTTGTTTCTCAAATTCAAGTCTTATTGCTCCCATTCTCATTCACTTAGTTTTTCTTTTTCTCAATTCAAGTCTTAGTGCTCCCATGCCCACACTCTCTCTCATTCTCTCTTCTTTGGCCCCATTTTCTTCCGCCCCCTCTCTCTTACTCCTTGCTCTTCTTTCATGCTCTCACTCCCTTGAGCTCTTGTTTCTCAATTTCAAGTCTTAGTAGATCTGATTCTTTACTATTGTAATTTTATTATTACTATGATAAAGAATGAACTTATATGTGAAAACAAAGTAAAGAATGAAAGAAGGTTAAGTGGGATGGTGGGTTTGGGTAAAAATATACAAAAAGGAGAAACAAAAACTACATCTGAAAGGTTAGGAAAAGGATAATATATTCAACAAACTACATCTGAAAGGATAGGAAAAGGATAATATATTCAACAAACTACATCTGAAAGGATAGGTTAAAGGGTTGGGGAATAAGAACATAAGATAGAACCTACTAAATACACTAAGATTACAAGAGGTTAGGTTAAGGGGTTGGGGAATAAGAACATAAGATAGAACCTACTAATACAACTTATGGGCAACTTGATGAACTTTAACAAATAACCCTTGATCTGCAAAAATGACCATTTGAGAAATTGGCCCTAGAAACGAGTAAGTTCCCATATATAAGAAAAACCTTTGAAATGAGTAAATACCCAATCTTAAACAAATAACACTTGAAATGCAAAAACGTCCATTTGAGACATTATCCCTTGAAATGAGTAAGTTCCCATATATAACAAAAATCCTTTGAAATGCTTAAATATCGAATCTCTAACAAATAGAACTTGAATGCATAAGTGACCATTTGAGAAATTAACTAATGAAATGAGTAAATGAATATGAGACAATGATTGACGAAACACAAAAGACGAGAAGGAATACTTATGTAAGTTAGAGCATGTCTGGTTGGACTAGATAAGTTAGGATACATCAGTTTGGGAAAGTAAGATTAAGTTAGGTAAGACAAGTTAGGTTAGGATAGGATAGGTAAAGTTAGGTAAGATAGGGAAGGTAAGGTAAGTTATGTTAGGATAGGTAAAGTTAGGGTTATGAAAGTTAAGTTAGGTAAGATAGGTAAAGTTAGGTAAGATAGGTAAGATAGGTTAAGCAGGATAAGTTAGGTAAGATAGGTAAGGTAAGGTAAGTTAGGTTAGGATAGGTAAAGTTAGGTTATGCAGGTTAAGTTAGGAAAGATAGGTAAAGCAGGTTAAGTTAAGTTAGGTAATGTAGGTAAGTTAGGTAAGATAGGTAAAGTTAGGAAAGGTAGGTAAGGTAAGGTAACATAGGTAAAGTTAGGTAAGATAGGGAAGGTAAGGTAAGTTATGTTAGGATAGGTAAAGTTAGGTAAGATAGGGAAGGTAAGGTAAGTTAGGTTAGGATAGGTAAAGTTAGGTTATGCAGGTTAAGTTAGGAAAGATAGGTAAAGCAGGTTAAGTTAAGTTAGGTAATGTAGGTAAGTTAGGTAAGATAGGTAAAGTTAGGAAAGGTAGGTAAGGTAAGGTAACATAGGTAAAGTTAGGTAAGATAGGGAAGGTAAGGTAAGTTATGTTAGGATAGGTAAGTTAGGTAAGATAGGGAAGGTAAGGTAAGGTATGTTAGGATAGTAAGCTAGGTTTAGGAACGTTACGTTAACTAAGTAACATTGGGTGGAGAGGATAGGTTACGTAGGTTTTGAACAGTGTAGTTCAGAGAACAGTTTTAGGGTAAAGCAACTAAGAAAATATGTTTTAACAGAAATGCAGGTTTGGTAAGAAAAGCTGAACTAGTTACATTTTGGAGAGAAAATTTTATGACTGAAGATGTCTTAAAGAATAACATGATGGAAGAAGGAGAGTTTCTTTGATGAATGAAGGTGTCTTAGAGAACAACTTTGGAGAACGAAGATGAATTAGAGATCGCTTTGATGACTCTGAGAATAACTCTGGTCAACGAATATGGATTGGAAAGTTTCTCTAATGAACGAAGGTGAGTTAAGATTAACTTTATGATTTAGAGAACATCTTTGGTAGCTCTGAGAAAGACTTTGTTGTCTTAGAGAATAACTTTCAGGACTTAGAGAATGTCTTTGATGAATGGAAGTGAGTTAGAGAATAACATATCATGACTGAGAATAACTTTTGATAACTCTTAGAACAACTTGATGTCTTAGAGAATAACTTTAGATGTCTCTGAGAATGTCTTTGGATAACTCTGAGATTAACTTTGATGTCTTTGAAACAACTTTGACGTCCTCTTGGAATAACTTTTGTGGACATGAGAATATCTTTGGATAACTCTGAGATTAACTTTGATAGCTCTGGGAATACTTTTATGATTTTGAGAACATCTTTGATGTCTTGGAGAACAACATTGATGTTTAGAGAACAACTTTGATGACCAAGATTAACTTTAGATGTCTCTGAGAATAACTTTATAACATAGAAATTAACTTTAGATGTCTCTGAAAATAACTTTGATGACTTCGAGATAACATTTGATGACTCTGAGAACGAGTTTTGATAGCTCTGAGAATAACTTTAGATGTCTCTGAAAATAACTTTGATGAAAGAAGATGTCTTTAGATTAACTTTTGATGACTTTGAAAACAAGTTTGATGAACAAAGATGTTTGAAAGTTTCTCTGACGAACGAAGGTGACTCTGAGAATAACTTTTATGTCTTAGAGAAGAACATTGATGGTTTAGAGAGAATATCTTTGATGAAAAATGATGTCTTAGATTAACTTTGATGACTCTGTGAATAAGTTTGATGACTTTGAGAACAAGTTTGATAGCTCTGAGAATGACTTTTATGCCTCTGAGAATAACTTTGATGAATAAACGATGTTTTGGAAAGTTTCTCTGAAGAACGAAGGTGACTCTGAGAATAACTTTTGTTAGCTCTTTGAATAACTTTGATGTCTTTGAAACAACTTTGATGAACGAGAGTGAGTCCTTGATGTCTGGAAGAGTGTTTTTGACTATATTTCTTACTTAACGACATATATTTTAGTTAGGAACAACGATGAATATGACTATTTTAGCGAAGTGAAAGGCTACTTTAGTTAAGAACAGTGTTGGAAAGAGGCTACACATGACTATTTCAGATGAGAGAAGTGATATTTCAGTTAAGAAATGACAAGGAACATGATGAAGTTAACTATTTTAGCGATGTGAAAGGTTGCTTTAGTTAGAACAGTGTTGGAAAGAGGTTACACATGACTATTTTAAATGAGCGAAGTGATATTTCAGTTAAGAAATGACAAGGAAACATGATGAAGTAACTATTTTTTTAGTTGACTGATGAATACTTTAGTTAAGGAAAAGATAAAACATGACGAGGGAGACTATTTTGTGCTCCCCAAAGTATAATGTCAGTTAAGAACAGCTATGAAAGATATCTTTGGTTATTTTTTCTTACTTGAAAAAACATAATTTTAGTTAAGCAAAAAGACAAAACATGATGAACATGGCTTTTTCTGTTGATTGATGGTTAATTTTAGTTATGAAATGACAATGAAACATGAAGAACACTGTTATTTTCTGATGACTGGGGGAATAAGTTTAGTTAAGAAATGATGAAAGTTATTATTTTTAGTTGATTGACGATGGATAAAAGCTAGTTATGAACAGTTTTGGAAAGTTTCCTTTGACAATTTTTCTTGATGAAACATAGCGCCTGTTAAGAAAGTGCTGAAAAAGTTTCCTTTGACAATTTTTAGCTAAGAGAAGGTTGTTTTAGTTAAGAACAGTGTTGAACGAGGCTATTTCTGACTATTTTTAGTTGACTGGATAATAAGTTTAGTTGAGAAATGAGGAAAGTGACTATGTTTCAGTTGATTGGCGAAAGATTTTTAGTTAAGAAGTTACAAGAAAGGTTGTCTTTGTAAATTTGGAACTGAATAAAGTGTAGATTTGTTTAAGAACGGGGTTGGTAGAACTATTAAGTTGACTACGAGAATTACTTTGACATAGTTTTGCAAATAAAAACTTGGTGACTAAAATTGTTGAGGGAACTGTAATGCAGTATAATATTATTTGACAAAGAACTAGTTAGTGAATGGAAGAAACAAAGAAACATAAAAAATTGAGGTTAAGTAAGGGAATGAACACAGTGAACATACGGTGAACACAGAAAACATGTAAGAAACAGTTGATGAATAGAGTGAACATGCAGGGAATATGAACTTATAGAGAATATGAAAACATGATAAGGAACATAGGGAATACAAAGAATGAACACTGAACATGTGAAGAACAAGCTAAGAACATTGAGAACATGAATATTGACAAAGAACACAAAATATGGAAGTTAGCATGAATATTGAGTATAAAAGTTGTAAAGAGAACATGTGATGAATATGAAAACATAGAAAATATGACTAGAATTTGTAGAGAACATAATGAGACTAAGAGAAAGATTACATAAAAAATGGAGATACTTGTGAAAATATGAACTGAATGGGACTGTGAACATTTGAAGAACATGGAGTGAACACGGATGAGAATACGAAGAACACAGTGAATATAGAGAAAATATGCAAATACAGTACGATTATTGAAGGTTTGGATAAGTTGGGGATGAGAAGGTAAGGGAGGGAAAGGGTAAGAGTTAAGCTGGAGACGGACTTGATCGAAAATATTTATGTCTGATGATCTAAGGCAGAGGGAATGGAGCTTGGTTAATGCCCCGATTAATTTTACTACGTTAGAAATACGGTGATCTTAAATCTCAGGGTGATTTAGTTGGAAAATAAAGAACTTGTACAAATGAACTAAGCTGGGGCACAAGAGTTGAAACTTGATAACTGAACTGGTTTTTATTTACTATGTCTGAAAATGTAGTTGGGTGATTTGGACTGAGAGTAATGATTTTACAAAAGTGAGCTTGGACAGAGGACAAGAGCTAGAGTTTATAATTGTTTACTTCATATTTACTATGTCTGAAATACAGAGGGTAAAATTTCAGGGAAATTGATGGTTTATTTACAAAGATATGAAAGAGAACTAAGGCGGGGACGAGAGCTGGAGCTCAGTAACTGACTTGATCTTATTTACTAACTTTGAAGTATGTCTGCTTTTAATTTTAGGGAAATTGATGGGTTATTATAAAGATACGAAGAGAATTAAGGCGGGGACGAGAGCTGGAGCTCGATAACTATTTGATTTTATTTACGGTGTCTGAAATACAGAGGGTAGAAATTTCAGGGGAATTGATCTGTTACTAACGAAGATACGAGAGAGAGCTAAGGCGGAGGACAAGAGCTGGAGCTTGGTAAACTGTTTTGATCTTATTTACGGTGTCTGAAATACAGAGGGTAGAAATTTCAGGGAATTTGGACTGTTACTAATGATTTTGTACAAATGAACTAAGCTGGGGACAAGAGCTAGAGTTTGATAATTGTTTGCATTTACTAAACTATGTCTGAAATACAGAGGGTAGAAATTTCAGGGAAATTTGGACTGTTACTAATGATTTTGTACAAATGAACTAAGCTGGGGACAAGAGCTAGAGTTTGATAATTGTTTGCATTTACTAAACTATGTCTGAAATACAGAGGGTAGAAATTTCAGGGAAATTGGACTGATACTAACGAAGATACGAGAGAGAGCTAAGGCGGAGGAACAAGAGCTGGAGCTTGGTAACTAATTACTGTATTGAACTACATTTGAAATATGATTATTTTAAAATTTTAGAGGGATTGGAATGATAGTATTCTTTATACGACAGGGGACTAAGGTGGGGAACGTGAGCTAGAACTTGCTTACTAACATGATTTATTTGTGTAAAACTGACTTGCTTAATGAAAAGGAGCAAACATACTGACTTGCTTAATGAAAAGGAGCAAACATACGATGTTGGAAAATAGTTGAACTGAATGAAAGGAGAGAGAGAGAGAGAGAGAGAGAGAGAGGAGGGACGGTCCAGATATTATGGATAAGATAAGATAAGATTAAGAGGCCGACTGACTGGCTGGGCGCAAAGTAAATAAAGGTGATGCGACAGATTGCGAGGTAAGGGGGAGAGGGAGGGGGGTGTGATGTACGAAACCCTGAAAACAATGACTTACACAGGTGCTTTTCTAAATTTATATGAATAACTAAGGCTTACATAGACGATTTTGTAAGTTGAAAACATGTAAAATATGTCCGTAGAGTTCTCCTGGAAGCCCTAAAGTGCTACACATGTTATTTGAATTTCTCCCATAAGGCCTTAACAAACTTCTAAGTCTCGGAAATTATTTTTCTTATAAGAACTTTAGCAAACTCGTATGACATTATTTTCATTATAAGAATTCCCTAATTCTAAATCTGTGACTCCCCAAATTCGCCTGAAAACCCCCAAGCGCTATACACGATTTTCTAAATTTACCTGAAACCCTTGGGGCGCACAGGGGATATTCTAAATTTACCTGAAACCCTTGGGGCGCACAGGGGATATTCTAAATTTACCTGAAACCCTTGGGCGCACAGGGGATATTCTAAATTTACCTGAAACCCTTGGGCGCACAGGCACTTTTTTTCCCAGAAACAAAATATCGTCTTTGAGTCGTACGACTCACAGACGATATCTGGCCGGAAAAAAAAAATATCGTCTGTGAGTCTTACACCCTACTACTAGCACCACCCTCCCAGACCCAACACAGGTGTGTCAAGCACCACCCTCCCAGACCACAACACAGGTGTGTCAAGCACCACCCTCCCAGACCCCCAACACAGGTGTGTCAAGCACCACCCTCCCAGACCCCAACACAGGTGTGTCAAGCACCACCCTCCCAGACCCCAACACAGGTGTGTCAAGCACCACCCTCCCAGACCCCAACACAGGTGTGTCAAGCACCATCCTCCCAGACCCCAACACAGGTGTGTCAAGCACCACCCTCCCAGACCCCCAACATAACTAAAGACCAGACAGGTGTGGACCACCACCCGCTGCCCGTCACGCACCACAGGTAAAGGAAGGCCAGCCAGTTCAACACCAACATTACGAGCCGTCCTCTAACACCTCCTCGCCTCTAGACGCGCACTTTACCTAAGGCCATTAATGTCGTACTGGAAAATGGTAGCGGCTCGCGAAATACTTAATATCCCCTTTTCTGTTGGTGGCTCAATCTGGTAGGTTAGGATAAGGGCACGTTAGTACGTCAGTTTCTTGACGTTAGGAACACTCGTGAGAACGACCTTCTACATTTGACAAATCTTGAAACCTAATTAATCTCGACGTCGATGACGGAAACAGGGTCGCCTGCTTGGGACGATGACAGATCTGTGCTTGTGTTATGGAACTGACACCACACGCTACCATGCCTGGTGCCACACGCCTGGTGCCTTGTACCACGCCACACACCTGCTGCTTGCTGCCACACACCTGCTGCTTGCTGCCACACGCCTGGTGCTTCGTGCCACACCACACGCCTGACAGATATATAAGCATACTAAATAAGGCGTTAATACAAGTAACAAGAGCGCCTCAATGATGGTAAAACAATGCCACAAGAAAATCAGCACCAGTACTGCCCCCCTCAGCAGCCCCCGCCCCCCTCAGCAGCCCCCGCCCCCCTCAGCAGCCCCCCGCCCCCCCTCAGCAGCCCCCGCCCCCCCTCAGCAGCCCCCGCCCCCCTCAGCAGCCCTCGCCCCCCCTCAGCAGCCCCCGCCCCCCTCAGCAGCCCCCGCCCCCCTCAGCAGCCCCGCCACCCTCAGCAGCCCCCGCCCCCCCCCTCAGCAGCCCCCGCCACCCTCAGCAGCCCCCGCCACCCTCAGCAGCCCCCGCCCCCCTCAGCAGCCCCCGCCCCCCTCAGCAGCCCCCGCCCCCCCTCAGCAGCCCCCGCCACCCTCAGCAGCCCCCGCCCCCACCCCTCAGCAGCCCCCGCCACCCTCAGCAGCCCCCGCCACCCTCAGCAGCCCCCGCCCCCCCCCTCAGCAGCCCCCGCCCCCCTCAGCAGCCCCCGCCCCCCCCTCAGCAGCCCCCGCCACCCTCAGCAGCCCCCGCCCCCCCCCTCAGCAGCCCCCGCCCCCCTCAGCAGCCCCCGCCACCCTCAGCAGCCCCCGCCCCCTTCAGCAGCCCCCGCCACCCTCAGCAGCCCCGCCACCCTCAGCAGCCCCCGCCACCCTCAGCAGCCCCCGCCCCCCTCAGCAGCCCCCGCCCCCCTCAGCAGCCCCCGCCACCCTCAGCAGCCCCCGCCCCCCTCAGCAGCCCCCGCCCCCCCTCAGCAGCCCCCGCCCCCTCAGCAGCCCCCGCCCCCCTCAGCAGCCCCCGCCCCCTCAGCAGCCCCCGCCCCCCTCAGCAGCCCCCGCCCCCCTCAGCAGCCCCCGCCCCCCCTCAGCAGCCCCGCCCCCCTCAGCAGCCTCCGCCCCCCTCAGCAGCCCCCGCCCCCCCTCAGCAGCCCCCGCCCCCTTCAGCAGCCCCCGCCACCCTCAGCAGCCCCCGCCACCCTCAGCAGCCCCCGCCCCCCTCAGCAGCCCCGCCCCCCTCAGCAGCCCCCGCCACCCTCAGCAGCCCCCGCCCCCCCTCAGCAGCCCCCGCCCCCCTCAGCAGCCCCCGCCCCCTCAGCAGCCCCCGCCCCCCCCCCTCAGCAGCCCCCGCCCCCCTCAGCAGCCCCCGCCCCCCTCAGCAGCCCCCGCCCCCTCAGCAGCCCCCGCCCCCTCAGCAGCCCCCGCCCCCTCAGCAGCCCCCGCCCCCCTCAGCAGCCCCCGCCCCCCTCAGCAGCCCCCGCCCCCCCTCAGCAGCCCCGCCCCCCTCAGCAGCCCCCGCCCCCCTCAGCAGCCTCCGCCCCCCTCAGCAGCCCCCGCCCCCCTCAGCAGCCCCGCCCCCTCAGCAGCCCCCGCCCCCCTCAGCAGCCCCCGCCCCCCTCAGCAGCCCCGCCCCCCTCAGCAGCCCCCGCCCCCCTCAGCAGCCCCCGCCCCCCTCAGCAGCCCCCGCCACCCTCAGCAGCCCCGCCCCCCCTCAGCAGCCCCCGCCACCCGCTTACCTGACAGTCACCTGAACGCCCTCTCTGCCTTACCTGCGGGAAGAAAACAACACTAATTAACACCATACACAATATATAATGAACATAATATTAAATATTGTTCATAACACCTGACATACACAACATCCTGTGGGTGGTAGTGTACCCCATACCCATCCTGTGGGTGGTAGTGTACCCTATACCCATCCTGTGGGTGGTAGTGTACCCTATACCCATCCTGTGGGTGGTAGTGTACCCTATACCCATCCTGTGGGTGGTAGTGTACCCCATACCCATCCTGTGGGTGGTAGTGTACCCTATACCCATCCTGTGGGTGGTAGTGTACCCCATACCCATCCTGTGGGTGGTAGTGTACCCTATACCCATCCTGTGGGTGGTAGTGTACCCCATACCCATCCTGTGGGTGGTAGTGTACCCCATACCCATCCTGTGGGTGGTAGTGTACCCTATACCCATCCTGTGGGTGGTAGTGTACCCCATACCCATCCTGTGGGTGGTAGTGTACCCCTATACCCATCCTGTGGGTGGTAGTGTACCCTATACCCATCCTGTGGGCGGTAGTGTACCCCATACCCATCCTGTGGGTGGTAGTGTACCCTATACCCATCCTGTGGGTGGTAGTGCACCCTATACCCATCCTGTGGGTGGTATGGAGTCCACTACCGTAGTCCCGTCCAGCGGACAACGATTACCTTGAGATGATTTCGGGACTCGACGTCCCCGCGGCCCGGTCCTCGACCAGGCCTCCTCGTTGCTGGGCTGGTCAACCAGGCTGTTGGACAGATTACAATCACCAACGTTTACTGCCTGCAGTTACACTGGCGATATTTGGGAAAATATCTGGTAGACCACTTTGAATTAAATATTTGCACATTTCTTGAACATTGTTAAAGAGTTGTCTCTAAACCTCTGTGTTGTCGCACTATCACATAGTGACGGAGTGTGTGCGTATAGTGTGCTGACACAGTTTACATTTGGTCAGGTCTACATAAGCAGGTAATGATAGTTCCCAGAGATACTTAAGTCGAGTCTCAGTCGAGCAATAGTAACATCCATGAGTCGTCTGATCTTATTGTTTGACCCATGGATGTGCGACTGCTCTTACAAGATAGTATGATGATAGATGGAACTGCTAGTGTAGATTTTACTGTCTGAGATCTATATGATTTTGTTGAAGTTCTTGGTATACTTTTGCTTTCAAATTGCTTAAAGGTAATCTATACTTTGGAGTGGCTTTATCCTTCTTATAATGACAGTCTTTGGTTAACTCATCAGCTCTATCATGCATTTGGAGGACAACTTGAGACTGATTCCACGTCAAATGTATTCTGTTACGATCAATAATAATTTGGTTGTATTTGTGTCTAACTTCAGTCACGACGAACTTGTTACAATTGTGTCTTAAGGAACAGAGAACAGTTCAGGATGACGAATAATCACCTACAATTAATGTGTCAAGTTTTGGAGGCTTGTACACATTTGCAAGACGGCAAATAGTTTAGTGTAAAGGGTAGAGGCCCACTTGTTTATACGGACTCCAACACACAACATGTAAACCATCGCCCACTGTCAGGACAACTGCACTTCCAGCTGCACCCGCGGGGCGGTGTAGGGTATATACACTTCCAGCTGCACCCGCGGGGCGGTGTAGGGTATATACACTTCCAGCTGCACCCGCGGGGCGGTGTAGGGTATATACACTTCCAGCTGCACCCGCGGGGCGGTGTAGGGTATATACACTTCCAGCTGCACCCGCGGGGCGGTGTAGGGTATATACACTTCCAGCTGCACCCGCGGGGCGGTGTAGGGTATATACACTTCCAGCTGCACCCGCGGGGCGGTGTAGGGTATATACACTTCCAGCTGCACCCGCGGGGCGGTGTAGGGTATATACACTTCCAGCTGCACCCGCGGGGCGGTGTAGGGTATATACACTTCCAGCTGCACCCGCGGGGCGGTGTAGGGTATATACACTTCCAGCTGCACCCGTGGGGCGGTGTAGGGTATATACACTTCCAGCTGCACCCGCGGGGCGGTGTTAGGGTATATACACTTCCAGCTGCACCCGCGGGGCGGTGTAGGGTATATACACTTCCAGCTGCACCCGTGGGGCGGTGTAGGGTATATACATGTCTGTGTATATGGCTTGACAGAGACAGAATTATATGTTTGTCCCTGACGTTCAAAACAGGATTCACGTTCCTTGACGTTCAAAACAGGATTCACGTTCCCTGACGTTCAAAACATGATTCACGTTCCCTGACGTTCAAAACATGATTCACGCTCCCTGACGTTCAAAACAGGATTCACGTTCCTGACGTTCAAAACAGGATTCACGTTCCCTGACGTTCAAAACATGATTCACGTTCCCTGACGTTCAAAACAGGATTCCACGCTCCCTGACGTTCAAAACACGATTCACGTTCCCTGACGTTCAAAAACAGGATTCACGTTCCCTGACGTTCAAAACAGGATTCACGTTCCCTGACGTTCAAAACAGGATTCACGTTCCCTGACGTTCAAAACAGGATTCACGCTCCCTGACGTTCAAACACGATTCACGTTTCCCTGACGTTCAAAACAGGATTCACGTTCCCTGACGTTCAAAACAGGATTCACGCTCCCTGACGTTCAAAACACGATTCACGTTCCCTGACGTTCAAAAACAGGATTCACGTTCCCTGACGTTCAAAACAGGATTCACGTTCCCTGACGTTCAAAACAGGATTCACGCTCCCTGACGTTCAAAACAGATTCACGTTCCCTGAAGTTCAAAACAGGATTCACGCTCCCTGACGTTCAAAACAGGATTCACGTTCCCTGACGTTCAAAACATGTATTTCCATCACACTCGAGTGTTCGGCCCGACAGTATCACTTCTCCTTTACTTCCTAAAGTTGAGAAGTACAAATCCCAGCGTGGTGATGAGCCCCTCGACGAGGCCTTTAGCCTTAAAGAATGAGCGCCTCCCATCACTGATCAACCCAGCAGACGCACGAACCCGCATGTGCAACAACAAATCAATTCCACACTTGTGTCTTGTGCAATAACCAGGAAGTGAGTCATGTGATGCGCCTGTCACATGTAGGTGTTGGGTGTGGACACGTGACACATGTTGGGTGTGGACACGTGACACATGTTGGGTGTGGACACGTGACACATGTTGGGTGTGGACACGTGAGCCCGGTGGATGACCTGTCCTCGGGCTCGGAGGGCTCGGCTTTAACCCCTAGCCTAGTGCCGTCACCCAGGTATGTTCCACCTTTAACATTAAAGACACTGTTGTCTATGGCGCCTGTGATGGTTCTCGGTGGCGCCTCCGACATCTGTACACTCTACTGGACGGCAGTGCTCGCTGCTCGGAACTCTCTCCCAAGTTTCAGCTTTAAGCTACACGTCAAACTGGTACTCTCTGGGGAGACGGAACATGAATCAGGAAAGCATATTAAATTGTCATATTTTCTCCGAGCAGACAACTCACCAGGTTATGACGAGCAGGAAATATGTGCCTGCCTCCACCCCCGGGATGATGGGGGAGGGTCCTGCCTCCACCCCGGCATGATGGGGGAGGGTCCTGCCTCCACCCCGGCATGATGGGGGAGGGTCCTGCCTCCACCCCGGCATGATGGGGGAGGGTCCTGCCTCCACCCCCGGCATGATGGGGGAGGGTCCTGCCTCCACCCCCGGCATGATGGGGGAGGGTCCTGCCTCCACCCCCGGCATGATGGGGGAGGGGCCTGCCTCCACCCCCGGCATGATGGGGGAGGGTCCTGCCTCCACCCCGGCATGATGGGGGAGGGTCCTGCCCTCCACCCCGGCATGATGGGGGAGGGTCCCTGCCTCCACCCCCGGCATGATGGGGGAGGGTCCTGCCTCCACCCCCGGCATGATGGGGGAGGGTCCTGCCTCCACCCCCGGCATGATGGGGGAGGGTCCTGCCTCCACCCCCGGCATGATGGGGGAGGGTCCTGCCTCCACCCCCGGCATGATGGGGGAGGGTCCTGCCTCCACCCCCGGCATGATGGGGGAGGGGCCTGCCTCCACCCCCGGCATGATGGGGGAGGGTCCTGCCTCCCCCCCCGGCATGATGGGGGAGGGGCCTGCCTCCACCCCCGGCATGATGGGGGAGGGTCCTGCCTCCACCCCCGGCATGATGGGGGAGGGTCCTGCCTCCACCCCGGCATGATGGGGGAAGGTCCTGCCTCCACCCCCGGCATGATGGGGGAGGGTCCTGCCTCCACCCCCGGCATGATGGGGGAGGGGCCTACCTCCACCCCGGCATGATGGGGGAGGGGCCTGCCTCCACCCCCGGCATGATGGGGGAGGGTCCTGCCTCCACCCCCGGCATGATGGGGGAGGGTCCTGCCTCCACCCCGGCATGATGGGGGAGGGTCCTGCCTCCACCCCCCGGCATGATGGGGGAGGGTCCTGCCTCCACCCCGGCATGATGGGGGAGGGTCCTGCCTCCACCCCCGGCATGATGGGGGAGGGTCCTGCCTCCACCCCCGGCATGATGGGGGAGGGTCCTGCCTCCACCCCCCGGCATGATGGGGGAGGGGCCTGCCTCCACCCCCGGCATGATGGGGGAGGGTCCTGCCTCCACCCCGGCATGATGGGGAGGGTCCTGCCTCCACCCCGGCATGATGGGGGAGGGTCCTGCCTCCACCCCCGGCATGATGGGGGAGGGTCCTGCCTCCACCCCCGGCATGATGGGGGAGGGGCCTACCTCCACCCCGGCATGATGGGGGGAGGGGGCCTGCCTCCACCCCCGGCATGATGGGGGAGGGGCCTGCCTCCACCCCCGGCATGATGGGGGAGGGGTCCTGCCTCCACCCCGGCATGATGGGGGAGGGTCCTGCCTCCACCCCGGCATGATGGGGGAGGGTCCTGCCTCCACCCCGGCATGATGGGGGAGGGTCCTGCCTCCACCCCCGGCATGATGGGGGAGGGTCCTGCCTCCACCCCGGCATGATGGGGGAGGGTCCTGCCTCCACCCCGGCATGATGGGGGAGGGTCCTGCCTCCACCCCGGCATGATGGGGAGGGTCCTGCCTCCACCCCCGGCATGATGGGGGAGGGTCCTGCCTCTACCCCCGGCATGATGGGGGAGGGTCCTGCCTCCACCCCGGCATGATGGGGGAGGGTCCTGCCTCCACCCCGGCATGATGGGGGAGGGTCCTGCCTCCACCCCGGCATGATGGGGGAGGTGCCTGCCTCCACCCCCGGCATGATGGGGAGGTGCCTGCCTCCACCCCGGCATGATGGGGGAGGGGCCTGCCTCCACCCCGGCATGATGGGGGAGGTGCCTGCCTCCACCCCCGGCATGATGGGGGAGGGGTCCTGCCTCCACCCCGGCATGATGGGGGGAGGTGCCTGCCTCCACCCCCGGCATGATGGGGGAGGTGCCTGCCTCCACCCCGGCATGATGGGGAGGTGCCTGCCTCCACCCCCGGCATGATGGGGGAGGTGCCTGCCTCCACCCCGGCATGATGGGGGAGGTGCCTGCCTCCATCCCGGCATGATGGGGGAGGTGCCTGCCTCCACCCGGCATGATGGGGGAGGTGCCTGCCTCCACCCCGGCATGATGGGGGAGGGTCCTGCTTCCACCCCGGCATGATGGGGGAGGTGCCTGCCTCCACCCCGGCATGATGGGGGAGGTGCCTGCCTCCACCCCGGCATGATGGGGGAGGTGCCTGCCTCCACCCCGCATGATGGGGGAGGTGCCTGCCTCCACCCCCGGCATGATGGGAGAGGGTCCTGCCTCCACCCCGGCATGATGGGGGAGGGTCCCTGCCTCCCACCCCGGCATGATGGGGGAGGGTCCTGCCTCCACCCGGCATGATGGGGGAGGGTCCTGCCTCCACCCCGGCATGATGGGGGAGGGGGCCTGCCTCCACCCCGGCATGATGGGGGAGGGGTCCTGCCTCCACCCCGGCATGATGGAGGAGGGTCCTGCTCCACCCGGCATGCTGGGGGGAGGGTCCTGCCTCCACCCCGGCATGATGGGGGAGGGTCCTGCCTCCACCCCGGCATGCTGGGGGAGGGTCCTGCCTCCACCCCGCATGCTGGGGGAGGGTCCTGCCTCCACCCCGGCATGCTGGGGGAGGGTCCTGCCTCCACCCCGGCATGCTGGGGGAGGGTCCCCTGCCTCCACCCCGGCATGCTGGGGGAGGGTCCTGCCTCCACCCCGGCATGCTGGGGAGGGTCCTGCCTCCATCCCGGCATGATGGGGAAGGGGCCTGCCTCCACCCCGGCATGATGGGGGAGGGGCCTACCTCCACCCCGGCATGATGGGGGAGGTGCCTGCCTCCACCCCGGCATGATGGGGGAGGGGCCTGCCTCCACCCCGGCATGATGGGGAGGGGCCTGCCTCCACCCCGGCATGATGGGGGAGGTTCCTGCCTCCACCCCGGCATGATGGGGGAGGTGCCTGCCTCCACCCCGGCATGATGGGGGAGGTGCCTGCCTCCACCCCGGCATGATGGGGGAGGTGCCTGCCTCCACCCCGGCATGATGGGGGAGGTGCCTGCCTCCACCCTGGCATGATGGGGGAGGTTCCTGCCTCCACCCCAGCATGATGGGGGGAGGTTCCTGCCTTCCACCCCGGCATGATAGGGGAGGTGCCTGCCTCCACCCCGGCATGATGGGGGAGGTGCCTGCCTCCACCCCGGCATGATGGGGGAGGGGCCTGCCTCCACCCCGGCATGATGGGGGAGGTGCCTGCCTCCACCCCGGCATGATGGGGGAGGGGCCTGCCTCCACCCCGGCATGATGGGGGAGGTGCCTGCCTCCACCCCGGCATGATGGGGGAGGTTCCTGCCTCCACCCCGGCATGATAGGGGAGGTGCCTGCCTCCACCCCGGCATGATTGGGTTGAGGTGCCTGCCTCCACCCCGGCATGATGGGGGAGGGGCCTGCCTCCACCCCGGCATGATGGGGGAGGTGCCTGCCTCCAACCCGGCATGATGGGGGAGGGGCCTGCCTCCACCCCGGCATGATGGGGGAGGGGCCTGCCTCCACCCCGGCCATGATGGGGGAGGGGCCTGCCTCCACCCGGCATGATGGGGGAGGGGCCTGCCTCCACCCCGGCATGATGGGGGAGGTGCCTGCCTCCACCCCGGCATGCTTGGGGGAGGGGCCTGCCTCCACCCCGGCATGCTGGGGGAGGGGCCTACTTCCACCCCGGCATGATGGGGGAGGGGCCTGCCTCCACCCCGGCATGATGGGGGAGGTGCCTGCCTCCACCCCGGCATGATGGGGGAGGTGCCTGCCTCCACCCCCGGCATGATGGGGGGGATGGTGCCTGCCTCCACCCCGGCATGATGGGGGAGGTGCCTGCCTCCACCCCCGGCATGATGGGGGAGGGTCCTGCCTCCACCCCGGCATGATGGGGGAGGTGCCTGCCTCCACCCCGGCATGATGGGGGAGGGTCCTGCCTCCACCCCGGCATGATGGGGGAGGGTCCTGCCTCCACCCCGGCATGATGGGGGAGGTGAGGTAGTTATGGGGCAACAATGTGAGGGGGTGAGGGGCAAGGTGCAGCTGGGACATGAGGACGGAAAGAAGGAACGGTGACCATCCACGTGGTCCATCAGGGAATCGAACAACGACCCGACAAAAAGCGAAGCCGACGGAGTAACAGCTCCCACTGGCAGGGCTGACCAGCCCGTTCAACACGTGACCTACATGCTCAATTGGTACTTTGAACTGGTACATGACACATTATGAAAACGAAAGTCAACACAATCAAATGACAGTACAAGGCAATCATCTATGGTGTGGGTGAACAAGCTGGCCCATCCCTCGCCACCCACCCGTGTTCAGATGAAACACTTCCCGCTCGGAGAACATGAAACACCTCACCTGTGACTTATAAGACTGTTGTGGTGAGGCTCCCTGGTGGTGCACCACCTTGGGCTCTGGTGGTGAGGCTCCCTGGTGTGCACCACCTTGGCTCTGGTGGTGAGGCTCCCTGGTGGTGCACCACCTTGGGCTCTGGTGTGAGGCTCCCTGGTGGTGCACCACCAGGGAGCCTCACCACCAGAGCCCAAGGTGGTGCACCACCAGGGAGCCTCACCACCAGAGCCCAAGGTGGTGCACCACCAGGGAGCCTCACCACCAGAGCCCAAGGTGGTGCACCACCAGGGAGCCTCACCACCAGAGCCCAAGGTGGTGCACCACCAGGGAGCCTCACCACAACAGTCTTATAAGTCACAGTGAGGTGTTCATGTTCTCCGAGCGGGAAGTGTTCATCTGAACACGGGTGGGTGGCGAGGATGGCCAGCTTGTTCACCCACACCATAGATGATTGCCTTGTACTGTCATTTGATTGTGTTGACTTTCGTTTTCATAATGTGTCATGTACCAGTTCAAAGTACCAATTGAGCATGTAGGTCACGTGTTGAACGGGCTGGTCAGCCCTGCCAGTGGGAGCTGTTACTCCGTCGGCTTCGCTTTTTGTCGGGTCGTTGTTCGATTCCCTGATGGACCACGTGGATGGTCACCGTTCCTTCTTTCCGTCCTCATGTCCCAGCTGCACCTTGCCCCTCACCCCCTCACATTGTTGCCCCATAACTACCTCACCTCCCCCATCATGCCGGGGTGGAGGCAGGACCCTCCCCCATCATGCCGGGGTGGAGGCAGGACCCTCCCCCATCATGCCGGGGTGGAGGCAGGCACCTCCCCCATCATGCCGGGGTGGAGGCAGGACCCTCCCCCATCATGCCGGGGTGGAGGCAGGCACCTCCCCCATCATGCCGGGGTGGAGGCAGGCACCTCCCCCATCATGCCGGGGGTGGAGGCAGGCACCTCCCCCATCATGCCGGGGGTGGAGGCAGGCACCTCCCCCATCATGCCGGGGTGGAGGCAGGCCCCTCCCCCATCATGCCGGGGTGGAAGTAGGCCCCTCCCCCAGCATGCCGGGGTGGAGGCAGGCCCCTCCCCCAGCATGCCGGGGTGGAGGCAGGCACCTCCCCCATCATGCCGGGGTGGAGGCAGGCCCCTCCCCCATCATGCCGGGGTGGAGGCAGGCCCCTCCCCCATCATGCCGGGGTGGAGGCAGGCCCCTCCCCCATCATGCCGGGGTGGAGGCAGGCCCCTCCCCCATCATGCCGGGTTGGAGGCAGGCACCTCCCCCATCATGCCGGGGTGGAGGCAGGCCCCTCCCCCATCATGCCGGGGTGGAGGCAGGCACCTCAACCCATCATGCCGGGGTGGAGGCAGGCACCTCCCCTATCATGCCGGGGTGGAGGCAGGAACCTCCCCCATCATGCCGGGGTGGAGGCAGGCACCTCCCCCATCATGCCGGGGTGGAGGCAGGCCCCTCCCCCATCATGCCGGGGTGGAGGCAGGCACCTCCCCCATCATGCCGGGGTGGAGGCAGGCCCCTCCCCCATCATGCCGGGGTGGAGGCAGGCACCTCCCCCATCATGCCGGGGTGGAGGCAGGCACCTCCCCTATCATGCCGGGGTGGAGGCAGGAACCTCCCCCATCATGCTGGGGTGGAGGCAGGAACCTCCCCCATCATGCCAGGGTGGAGGCAGGCACCTCCCCCATCATGCCGGGGTGGAGGCAGGCACCTCCCCCATCATGCCGGGGTGGAGGCAGGCACCTCCCCCATCATGCCGGGGTGGAGGCAGGCACCTCCCCCATCATGCCGGGGTGGAGGCAGGAACCTCCCCCATCATGCCGGGGTGGAGGCAGGCCCCTCCCCCATCATGCCGGGGTGGAGGCAGGCCCCTCCCCCATCATGCCGGGGTGGAGGCAGGCACCTCCCCCATCATGCCGGGGTGGAGGTAGGCCCCTCCCCCATCATGCCGGGGTGGAGGCAGGCCCCTTCCCCATCATGCCGGGATGGAGGCAGGACCCTCCCCCAGCATGCCGGGGTGGAGGCAGGACCCTCCCCCAGCATGCCGGGGTGGAGGCAGGACCCTCCCCCAGCATGCCGGGGTGGAGGCAGGACCCTCCCCCAGCATGCCGGGGTGGAGGCAGGACCCTCCCCCAGCATGCCGGGGTGGAGGCAGGACCCTCCCCCAGCATGCCGGGGTGGAGGCAGGACCCTCCCCCATCATGCCGGGGTGGAGGCAGGACCCTCCCCCCAGCATGCCGGGGTGGAGGCAGGACCCTCCTCCATCATGCCGGGGTGGAGGCAGGACCCTCCCCCATCATGCCGGGGTGGAGGCAGGCCCCTCCCCCATCATGCCGGGGTGGAGGCAGGACCCTCCCCCATCATGCCGGGGTGGAGGCAGGACCCTCCCCCATCATGCCGGGGTGGAGGCAGGACCCTCCCCCATCATGCCGGGGTGGAGGCAGGACCCTCTCCCATCATGCCGGGGGTGGAGGCAGGCACCTCCCCCATCATGCCGGGGTGGAGGCAGGCACCTCCCCCATCATGCCGGGGTGGAGGCAGGCACCTCCCCCATCATGCCGGGGTGGAGGCAGGCACCTCCCCCATCATGCCGGGGTGGAAGCAGGACCCTCCCCCATCATGCCGGGGTGGAGGCAGGCACCTCCCCCATCATGCCGGGGTGGAGGCAGGCACCTCCCCCATCATGCCGGGATGGAGGCAGGCACCTCCCCCATCATGCCGGGGTGGAGGCAGGCACCTCCCCCATCATGCCGGGGGTGGAGGCAGGCACCTCCCCCATCATGCCGGGGTGGAGGCAGGCACCTCCCCCATCATGCCGGGGGTGGAGGCAGGCACCTCCCCCATCATGCCGGGGTGGAGGCAGGACCCTCCCCCATCATGCCGGGGGTGGAGGCAGGCACCTCCCCCATCATGCCGGGGTGGAGGCAGGCCCCTCCCCCATCATGCCGGGGTGGAGGCAGGCACCTCCCCCATCATGCCGGGGGTGGAGGCAGGCACCTCCCCCATCATGCCGGGGTGGAGGCAGGACCCTCCCCCATCATGCCGGGGTGGAGGCAGGACCCTCCCCCATCATGCCGGGGTGGAGGCAGGACCCTCCCCCATCATGCCGGGGGTAGAGGCAGGACCCTCCCCCATCATGCCGGGGGTGGAGGCAGGACCCTCCCCCATCATGCCGGGGTGGAGGCAGGACCCTCCCCCATCATGCCGGGGTGGAGGCAGGACCCTCCCCCATCATGCCGGGGTGGAGGCAGGACCCTCCCCCATCATGCCGGGGGTGGAGGCAGGACCCTCCCCCATCATGCCGGGGTGGAGGCAGGACCCTCCCCCATCATGCCGGGGTGGAGGCAGGACCCTCCCCCATCATGCCGGGGTGGAGGCAGGACCCTCCCCCATCATGCCGGGGGTGGAGGCAGGCCCCTCCCCCATCATGCCGGGGGTGGAGGCAGGCCCCTCCCCCATCATGCCGGGGTGGAGGTAGGCCCCTCCCCCATCATGCCGGGGGTGGAGGCAGGACCCTCCCCCATCATGCCGGGGGTGGAGGCAGGACCCTCCCCCATCATGCCGGGGTGGAGGCAGGACCCTCCCCCATCATGCCGGGGTGGAGGCAGGACCCTCCCCCATCATGCCGGGGGTGGAGGCAGGCCCCTCCCCCATCATGCCGGGGGTGGAGGCAGGACCCTCCCCCATCATGCCGGGGGTGGAGGCAGGACCCTCCCCCATCATGCCGGGGGTGGAGGCAGGACCCTCCCCCATCATGCCGGGGTGGAGGCAGGACCCTCCCCCATCATGCCGGGGGTGGAGGCAGGACCCTCCCCCATCATGCCGGGGTGGAGGCAGGACCCTCCCCCATCATGCCGGGGGTGGAGGCAGGACCCTCCCCCATCATGCCGGGGGTGGAGGCAGGCCCCTCCCCCATCATGCCGGGGTGGAGGTAGGCCCCTCCCCCATCATGCCGGGGGTGGAGGCAGGACCCTCCCCCATCATGCCGGGGGTGGAGGCAGGACCTTCCCCCATCATGCCGGGGTGGAGGCAGGACCCTCCCCCATCATGCCGGGGGTGGAGGCAGGACCCTCCCCCATCATGCCGGGGGTGGAGGCAGGCCCCTCCCCCATCATGCCGGGGGTGGAGGCAGGACCCTCCCCCATCATGCCGGGGGTGGAGGCAGGCCCCTCCCCCATCATGCCGGGGGTGGAGGCAGGACCCTCCCCCATCATGCCGGGGGTGGAGGCAGGACCCTCCCCCATCATGCCGGGGGTGGAGGCAGGACCCTCCCCCATCATGCCGGGGGTGGAGGCAGGACCCTCCCCCATCATGCCGGGGGTGGAGGCAGGACCCTCCCCCATCATGCCGGGGGTGGAGGCAGGACCCTCCCCCATCATGCCGGGGTGGAGGCAGGACCCTCCCCCATCATGCCGGGGTGGAGGCAGGACCCTCCCCCATCATGCCGGGGGTGGAGGCAGGCCCCTCCCCCATCATGCCGGGGGTGGAGGCAGGACCCTCCCCCATCATGCCGGGGGTGGAGGCAGGACCCTCCCCCATCATGCCGGGGGTGGAGGCAGGACCCTCCCCCATCATGCCGGGGTGGAGGCAGGACCCTCCCCCATCATGCCGGGGTGGAGGCAGGACCCTCCCCCATCATGCCGGGGTGGAGGCAGGACCCTCCCCCATCATCCCGGGGGTGGAGGCAGGCACATATTTCCTGCTCGTCATAACCTGGTGAGTTGTCTGCTCGGAGAAAATATGACAATTTAATATGCTTTCCTGATTCATGTTCCGTCTCCCCAGAGAGTACCAGTTTGACGTGTAGCTTAAAGCTGAAACTTGGGAGAGAGTTCCGAGCAGCGAGCACTGCCGTCCAGTAGAGTGTACAGATGTCGGAGGCGCCACCGAGAACCATCACAGGCGCCATAGACAACAGTGTCTTTAATGTTAAAGGTGGAACATACCTGGGTGACGGCACTAGGCTAGGGGTTAAAGCCGAGCCCTCCGAGCCCGAGGACAGGTCATCCACCGGGCTCACGTGTCCACACCCAACATGTGTCACGTGTCCACACCCAACATGTGTCACGTGTCCACACCCAACATGTGTCACGTGTCCACACCCAACACCTACATGTGACAGGCGCATCACATGACTCACTTCCTGGTTATTGCACAAGACACAAGTGTGGAATTGATTTGTTGTTGCACATGCGGGTTCGTGCGTCTGCTGGGTTGATCAGTGATGGGAGGCGCTCATTCTTTAAGGCTAAAGGCCTCGTCGAGGGGCTCATCACCACGCTGGGATTTGTACTTCTCAACTTTAGGAAGTAAAGGAGAAGTGATACTGTCGGGCCGAACACTCGAGTGTGATGGAAATACATGTTTTGAACGTCAGGGAACGTGAATCCTGTTTTGAACGTCAGGGAGCGTGAATCCTGTTTTGAACTTCAGGGAACGTGAATCCTGTTTTGAACGTCAGGGAGCGTGAATCCTGTTTTGAACGTCAGGGAACGTGAATCCTGTTTTGAACGTCAGGGAACGTGAATCCTGTTTTGAACGTCAGGGAACGTGAATCGTGTTTTGAACGTCAGGGAGCGTGAATCCTGTTTTGAACGTCAGGGAACGTGAATCCTGTTTTGAACGTCAGGGAACGTGAATCGTGTTTTGAACGTCAGGGAGCGTGAATCCTGTTTTGAACGTCAGGGAACGTGAATCCTGTTTTGAACGTCAGGGAACGTGAATCCTGTTTTGAACGTCAGGGAACGTGAATCCTGTTTTGAACGTCAGGGAACGTGAATCGTGTTTTGAACGTCAGGGAGCGTGAATCCTGTTTTGAACGTCAGGGAACGTGAATCATGTTTTGAACGTCAGGGAACGTGAATCCTGTTTTGAACGTCAGGGAACGTGAATCCTGTTTTGAACGTCAGGGAGCGTGAATCATGTTTTGAACGTCAGGGAACGTGAATCATGTTTTGAACGTCAGGGAACGTGAATCCTGTTTTGAACGTCAAGGAACGTGAATCCTGTTTTGAACGTCAGGGACAAACATATAATTCTGTCTCTGTCAAGCCATATACACAGACATGTATATACCCTACACCGCCCCACGGGTGCAGCTGGAAGTGTATATACCCTACACCGCCCCGCGGGTGCAGCTGGAAGTGTATATACCCTACACCGCCCCGCGGGTGCAGCTGGAAGTGTATATACCCTACACCGCCCCACGGGTGCAGCTGGAAGTGTATATACCCTACACCGCCCCGCGGGTGCAGCTGGAAGTGTATATACCCTACACCGCCCCGCGGGTGCAGCTGGAAGTGTATATACCCTACACCGCCCCGCGGGTGCAGCTGGAAGTGTATATACCCTACACCGCCCCGCGGGTGCAGCTGGAAGTGTATATACCCTACACCGCCCCGCGGGTGCAGCTGGAAGTGTATATACCCTACACCGCCCCGCGGGTGCAGCTGGAAGTGTATATACCCTACACCGCCCCGCGGGTGCAGCTGGAAGTGTATATACCCTACACCGCCCCGCGGGTGCAGCTGGAAGTGTATATACCCTACACCGCCCCGCGGGTGCAGCTGGAAGTGTATATACCCTACACCGCCCCGCGGGTGCAGCTGGAAGTGCAGTTGTCCTGACAGTGGGCGATGGTTTACATGTTGTGTGTTGGAGTCCGTATAAACAAGTGGGCCTCTACCCTTTACACTAAACTATTTGCCGTCTTGCAAATGTGTACAAGCCTCCAAAACTTGACACATTAATTGTAGGTGATTATTCGTCATCCTGAACTGTTCTCTGTTCCTTAAGACACAATTGTAACAAGTTCGTCGTGACTGAAGTTAGACACAAATACAACCAAATTATTATTGATCGTAACAGAATACATTTGACGTGGAATCAGTCTCAAGTTGTCCTCCAAATGCATGATAGAGCTGATGAGTTAACCAAAGACTGTCATATAAGAAGGATAAAGCCACTCCAAAGTATAGATTACCTTTAAGCAATTTGAAAGCAAAAGTATACCAAGAACTTCAACAAAATCATATAGATCTCAGAGAGTAAAATCTACACTAGCAGTTCCATCTATCATCATACTATCTTGTAAGAGCAGTCGCACATCCATGGGTCAAACAATAAGATCAGACGACTCATGGATGTTACTACTGCTCGACTGAGACTCGACTTAAGTATCTCTGGGAACTATCATTACCTGCTTATGTAGACCTGACCAAATGTAAACTGTGTCAGCACACTATACGCACACACTCCGTCACTATGTGATAGAGTGCGACAACACAGAGGTTTAGAGACAACTCTTTCACAATGTTCAAGAAATGTGCAAATATTTAATTCAAAGTGGTCTACCAGATATTTTCCCAAATATCGCCAGTGTAACTGCAGGCAGTAAACGTTGGTGATTGTAATCTGTCCAACAGCCTGGTTGACCAGCCCAGCAACGAGGAGGCCTGGTCGAGGACCGGGCCGCGGGGACGCTAAGCCCCGAAACCATCTCAAGGTAATCGTTGTCCGCTGGACGGGACTACGGTAGTGGACTCCATACCACCCACAGCATGGGTATGGGGTCCAATACCACCCACAGGATGGGTATGGGGTACACTACCATCCACAGGATGGGTATAGGGTACACTACCACCCACAGGATGGGTATAGGGTACACTACCATCCACAGGATGGGTATAGGGTACACTACCACCCACAGGATGGGTATGGGGTACACTACCACCCACAGGATGGGTATAGGGTACACTACCACCCACAGGATGGGTATGGGGTCCAATACCACCCACAGGATGGGTATGGGGTACACTACCACCCACAGGATGGGTATAGGGTACACTACCACCCACAGGATGGGTATGGGGTACACTACCATCCACAGGATGGGTATAGGGTACACTACCACCCACAGGATGGGTATGGGGTACACTACCACCCACAGGATGGGTATAGGGTACACTACCACCCACAGGATGGGTATGGGGTACACTACCACCCACAGGATGGGTATAGGGTACACTACCACCCACAGGATGGGTATGGGGTACACTACCACCCACAGGATGTTGTGTATGTCAGGTGTTATGAACAATATTTAATATTATGTTCATTATATATTGTGTATGGTGTTAATTAGTGTTGTTTTCTTCCCGCAGGTAAGGCAGAGAGGGCGTCAGGTGACTGTCAGGTAAGCGGGTGGCGGGGGCTGCTGAGGGGGGGCGGGGGCTGCTGAGGGTGGCGGGGGCTGCTGAGGGGGGCGGGGGCTGCTGAGGGGGGGCGGGGGCTGCTGAGGGGGGCGGGGGCTGCTGAGGGGGGCGGGGGCTGCTGAGGGGGGCGGGGGCTGCTGAGGGGGGCGGGGGCTGCTGAGGGGGGCGGGGGCTGCTGAGGGGGGCGGAGGCTGCTGAGGGGGGCGGGGGCTGCTGAGGGGGGCGGGGGCTGCTGAGGGGGGGCGGGGGCTGCTGAGGGGGGCGGGGGCTGCTGAGGGGGGCGGGGGCTGCTGAGGGGGGCGGGGGCTGCTGAGGGGGGCGGGGGCTGCTGAGGGGGCGGGGGCTGCTGAGGGGGGCGGGGGCTGCTGAGGGGGGCGGGGGCTGCTGAGGGGGGGGGGCGGGGGCTGCTGAGGGGGGCGGGGGCTGCTGAGGGGGGCGGGGGCTGCTGAGGGGGGGCGGGGGCTGCTGAGGGTGGCGGGGGCTGCTGAGGGGGGCGGGGGCTGCTGAGGGGGGCGGGGGCTGCTGAGGGTGGCGGGGGCTGCTGAGGGTGGCGGGGGCTGCTGAAGGGGGCGGGGGCTGCTGAGGGGGGGCGGGGGCTGCTGAGGGGGGCGGAGGCTGCTGAGGGGGGCGGGGGCTGCTGAGGGGGGGCGGGGGCTGCTGAGGGGGGCGGGGGCTGCTGAGGGGGGCGGGGGCTGCTGAGGGGGGCGGGGGCTGCTGAGGGGGGCGGGGGCTGCTGAGGGGGGCGGGGGCTGCTGAGGGGGGGCGGGGGCTGCTGAGGGGGGCGGGGGCTGCTGAGGGTGGCGGGGGCTGCTGAGGGGGGCGGGGGCTGCTGAGGGGGGCGGGGGCTGCTGAGGGTGGCGGGGGCTGCTGAGGGTGGCGGGGGCTGCTGAGGGTGGCGGGGGCTGCTGAAGGGGGCGGGGGCTGCTGAGGGTGGCGGGGGCTGCTGAGGGGGGCGGGGGCTGCTGAGGGGGGGGGCGGGGGCTGCTGAGGGTGGCGGGGGCTGCTGAGGGGGGGGCGGGGGCTGCTGAGGGGGGCGGGGGCTGCTGAGGGGGGGGGCGGGGGCTGCTGAGGGTGGCGGGGGCTGCTGAGGGTGGCGGGGGCTGCTGAGGGGTGGGGGCGGGGGCTGCTGAGGGTGGCGGGGGCTGCTGAGGGGGGGCGGGGGCTGCTGAGGGGGGCGGGGGCTGCTGAGGGGGGGCGGGGGCTGCTGAGGGTGGCGGGGGCTGCTGAGGGTGGCGGGGGCTGCTGAGGGGGGGGGCGGGGGCTGCTGAGGGTGGCGGGGGCTGCTGAGGGGGGGCGGGGGCTGCTGAGGGGGGCGGGGGCTGCTGAGGGGGGGCGAGGGCTGCTGAGGGGGGGCGGGGGCTGCTGAGGGGGGGCGGGGGCTGCTGAGGGGGGGCGGGGGCTGCTGAGGGGGGCGGGGGCTGCTGAGGGGGGCGGGGGCTGCTGAGGGGGGCAGTACTGGTGCTGATTTTCTTGTGGCATTGTTTTACCATCATGAGGCGCTCTTGTTACTTGTATTAACGCCTTATTTAGTATGCTTATATATCTGTCAGGCGTGTGGTGTGGCACGAAGCACCAGGCGTGTGGCAGCAAGCAGCAGGTGTGTGGCAGCAAGCAGCAGGTGTGTGGCGTGGTACAAGGCACCAGGCGTGTGGCACCAGGCATGGTAGCGTGTGGTGTCAGTTCCATAACACAAGCACAGATCTGTCATCGTCCCAAGCAGGCGACCCTGTTTCCGTCATCGACGTCGAGATTAATTAGGTTTCAAGATTTGTCAAATGTAGAAGTCGTTCTCACGAGTGTTCCTAACGTCAAGAAACTGACGTACTAACGTGCCCTTATCCTAACCTACCAGTTGAGCCACCAACAGAAAAGGGGATATTAAGTATTTCGCGAGCCGCTACCATTTTCCAGTACGACATTAATGGCCTTAGGTAAAGTGCGCGTCTAGAGGCGAGGAGGTGTTTAGAGGACGGCTCGTAATGTTGGTGTTGAACTGGCTGGCCTTCCTTTACCTGTGGTGCGTGACGGGCAGCGGGTGGTGGTCCACACCTGTCTGGTCTTTAGTTATGTTGGGGGTCTGGGAGGGTGGTGCTTGACACACCTGTGTTGGGGTCTGGGAGGATGGTGCTTGACACACCTGTGTTGGGGTCTGGGAGGGTGGTGCTTGACACACCTGTGTTGGGGTCTGGGAGGGTGGTGCTTGACACACCTGTGTTGGGGTCTGGGAGGGTGGTGCTTGACACACCTGTGTTGGGGGTCTGGGAGGGTGGTGCTTGACACACCTGTGTTGTGGTCTGGGAGGGTGGTGCTTGACACACCTGTGTTGGGGTCTGGGAGGGTGGTGCTAGTAGTAGGGTGTAAGACTCACAGACGATATTTTTTTTTTCCGGCCAGATATCGTCTGTGAGTCGTACGACTCAAAGACGATATTTTGTTTCTGGGAAAAAAAGTGCCTGTGCGCCCCAAGGGTTTCAGGTAAATTTAGAATATCCCCTGTGCGCCCCAAGGGTTTCAGGTAAATTTAGAATATCCCCTGTGCGCCCCAAGGGTTTCAGGTAAATTTAGAATATCCCCTGTGCGCCCCAAGGGTTTCAGGTAAATTTAGAAAATCGTGTATAGCGCTTGGGGGTTTTCAGGCGAATTTGGGGAGTCACAGATTTAGAATTAGGGAATTCTTATAATGAAAATAATGTCATACGAGTTTGCTAAAGTTCTTATAAGAAAAATAATTTCCGAGACTTAGAAGTTTGTTAAGGCCTTATGGGAGAAATTCAAATAACATGTGTAGCACTTTAGGGCTTCCAGGAGAACTCTACGGACATATTTTACATGTTTTCAACTTACAAAATCGTCTATGTAAGCCTTAGTTATTCATATAAATTTAGAAAAGCACCTGTGTAAGTCATTGTTTTCAGGGTTTCGTACATCACACCCCCCTCCCTCTCCCCCTTACCTCGCAATCTGTCGCATCACCTTTATTTACTTTGCGCCCAGCCAGTCAGTCGGCTCTTAATCTTATCTTATCTTATCCATAATATCTGGACCGTCCCTCCTCTCTCTCTCTCTCTCTCTCTCTCTCTCCTTTCATTCAGTTCAACTATTTTCCAACATCGTATGTTTGCTCCTTTTCATTAAGCAAGTCAGTATGTTTGCTCCTTTTCATTAAGCAAGTCAGTTTTACACAAATAAATCATGTTAGTAAGCAAGTTCTAGCTCACGTTCCCCACCTTAGTCCCCTGTCGTATAAAGAATACTATCATTCCAATCCCTCTAAAATTTTAAAATAATCATATTTCAAATGTAGTTCAATACAGTAATTAGTTACCAAGCTCCAGCTCTTGTCCTCCGCCTTAGCTCTCTCTCGTATCTTCGTTAGTATCAGTCCAATTTCCCTGAAATTTCTACCCTCTGTATTTCAGACATAGTTTAGTAAATGCAAACAATTATCAAACTCTAGCTCTTGTCCCCAGCTTAGTTCATTTGTACAAAATCATTAGTAACAGTCCAAATTTCCCTGAAATTTCTACCCTCTGTATTTCAGACATAGTTTAGTAAATGCAAACAATTATCAAACTCTAGCTCTTGTCCCCAGCTTAGTTCATTTGTACAAAATCATTAGTAACAGTCCAAATTCCCTGAAATTTCTACCCTCTGTATTTCAGACACCGTAAATAAGATCAAAACAGTTACCAAGCTCCAGCTCTTGTCCTCCGCCTTAGCTCTCTCTCGTATCTTCGTTAGTAACAGATCAATTCCCCTGAAATTTCTACCCTCTGTATTTCAGACACCGTAAATAAAATCAAAATAGTTATCGAGCTCCAGCTCTCGTCCCCGCCTTAATTCTCTTTCGTATCTTTATAAATAACCCATCAATTTCCCTAAAATTAAAAGCAGACATACTTCAAAGTTAGTAAATAAGATCAAGTCAGTTACTGAGCTCCAGCTCTCGTCCCCGCCTTAGTTCTCTTTCATATCTTTGTAAATAAACCATCAATTTCCCTGAAATTTTTACCCTCTGTATTTCAGACATAGTAAATATGAAGTAAACAATTATAAAACTCTAGCTCTTGTCCTCTGTCCAAGCTCACTTTTGTAAAATCATTACTCTCAGTCCAAATCACCCAACTACATTTTCAGACATAGTAAATAAAAACCAGTTCAGTTATCAAGTTTCAACTCTTGTGCCCCAGCTTAGTTCATTTGTACAAGTTCTTTATTTTCCAACTAAATCACCCTGAGATTTAAGATCACCGTATTTCTAACGTAGTAAAATTAATCGGGGCATTAACCAAGCTCCATTCCCTCTGCCTTAGATCATCAGACATAAATATTTTCGATCAAGTCCGTCTCCAGCTTAACTCTTACCCTTTCCCTCCCTTACCTTCTCATCCCCAACTTATCCAAACCTTCAATAATCGTACTGTATTTGCATATTTTCTCTATATTCACTGTGTTCTTCGTATTCTCATCCGTGTTCACTCCATGTTCTTCAAAATGTTCACAGTCCCATTCAGTTCATATTTTCACAAGTATCTCCATTTTTTATGTAATCTTTCTCTTAGTCTCATTATGTTCTCTACAAATTCTAGTCATATTTTCTATGTTTTCATATTCATCACATGTTCTCTTTACAACTTTTATACTCAATATTCATGCTAACTTCCATATTTTGTGTTCTTTGTCAATATTCATGTTCTCAATGTTCTTAGCTTGTTCTTCACATGTTCAGTGTTCATTCTTTGTATTCCCTATGTTCCTTATCATGTTTTCATATTCTCTATAAGTTCATATTCCCTGCATGTTCACTCTATTCATCAACTGTTTCTTACATGTTTTCTGTGTTCACCGTATGTTCACTGTGTTCATTCCCTTACTTAACCTCAATTTTTTATGTTCTTTGTTTCTTCCATTCACTAACTAGTTCTTTGTCAAATAATATTATACTGCATTACAGTTCCCTCAACAATTTTAGTCACCAAGTTTTTATTTGCAAAACTATGTCAAAGTAATTCTCGTAGTCAACTTAATAGTTCTACCAACCCCGTTCTTAAACAAATCTACACTTTATTCAGTTCCAAATTTACAAAGACAAACCTTTCTTGTAACTTCTTAACTAAAAATCTTTCGCCAATCAACTGAAACATAGTCACTTTCCTCATTTCTCAACTAAACTTATTATCCAGTCAACTAAAAATAGTCAGAAATAGCCTCGTTCAACACTGTTCTTAACTAAAACAACCTTTCTCTTAGCTAAAAATTGTCAAAGGAAACTTTTTCAGCACTTTCTTAACAGGCGCTATGTTTCATCAAGAAAAATTGTCAAAGGAAACTTTCCAAAACTGTTCATAACTAGCTTTTATCCATCGTCAATCAACTAAAAATAATAACTTTCATCATTTCTTAACTAAACTTATTCCCCCAGTCATCAGAAAATAACAGTGTTCTTCATGTTTCATTGTCATTTCATAACTAAAATTAACCATCAATCAACAGAAAAAGCCATGTTCATCATGTTTTGTCTTTTTGCTTAACTAAAATTATGTTTTTTCAAGTAAGAAAAAATAACCAAAGATATCTTTCATAGCTGTTCTTAACTGACATTATACTTTGGGGAGCACAAAAATAGTCTCCCTCGTCATGTTTTATCTTTTCCTTAACTAAAGTATTCATCAGTCAACTAAAAAAATAGTTACTTCATCATGTTTCCTTGTCATTTCTTAACTGAAATATCACTTCGCTCATTTAAAATAGTCATGTGTAACCTCTTTCCAACACTGTTCTAACTAAAGCAACCTTTCACATCGCTAAAATAGTTACTTCATCATGTTTCCTTGTCATTTCTTAACTGAAATATCACTTCTCTCATCTGAAATAGTCATGTGTAGCCTCTTTCCAACACTGTTCTTAACTAAAGTAGCCTTTCACTTCGCTAAAATAGTCATATTCATCGTTGTTCCTAACTAAAATATATGTCGTTAAGTAAGAAATATAGTCAAAAACACTCTTCCAGACATCAAGGACTCACTCTCGTTCATCAAAGTTGTTTCAAAGACATCAAAGTTATTCAAAGAGCTAACAAAAGTTATTCTCAGAGTCACCTTCGTTCTTCAGAGAAACTTTCCAAAACATCTTTATTCATCAAAGTTATTCTCAGAGGCATAAAAGTCATTCTCAGAGCTATCAAACTTGTTCTCAAAGTCATCAAACTTATTCACAGAGTCATCAAAGTTAATCTAAGACATCATTTTTCATCAAAGATATTCTCTCTAAACCATCAATGTTCTTCTCTAAGACATAAAAGTTATTCTCAGAGTCACCTTCGTTCGTCAGAGAAACTTTCAAAACATCTTTGTTCATCAAACTTGTTTTCAAAGTCATCAAAAGTTAATCTAAGACATCTTCTTTCATCAAAGTTATTTTCAGAGACATCTAAAGTTATTCTCAGAGCTATCAAACTCGTTCTCAGAGTCATCAAATGTTATTCTCGAAGTCATCAAAGTTATTTTCAGAGACATCTAAAGTTAATTTCTATGTTATAAAGTTATTCTCAGAGACATCTAAAGTTAATCTTGGTCATCAAAGTTGTTCTCTAAACATCAATGTTGTTCTCCAAGACATCAAAGATGTTCTCAAAATCATAAAAGTTATTCCCAGAGCTATCAAAGTTAATCTCAGAGTTATCCAAAGATATTCTCATGTCCACAAAAGTTATTCCAAGAGACGTCAAAGTTGTTTCAAAGACATCAAAGTTAATCTCAGAGTTATCCAAAGACATTCTCAGAGACATCTAAAGTTATTCTCTAAGACATCAAAGTTGTTCTAAGAGTTATCAAAAGTTATTCTCAGTCATGATATGTTATTCTCTAACTCACTTCCATTCATCAAAGACATTCTCTAAGTCCTGAAAGTTATTCTCTAAGACAACAAAGTCTTTCTCAGAGCTACCAAAGATGTTCTCTAAATCATAAAAGTTAATCTTAACTCACCTTCGTTCATTAGAGAAACTTTCCAATCCATATTCGTTGACCAGAGTTATTCTCAGAGTCATCAAAGCGATCTCTAATTCATCTTCGTTCTCCAAAGTTGTTCTCTAAGACACCTTCATTCATCAAAGAAACTCTCCTTCTTCCATCATGTTATTCTTTAAGACATCTTCAGTCATAAAATTTTCTCTCCAAAATGTAACTAGTTCAGCTTTTCTTACCAAACCTGCATTTCTGTTAAAACATATTTTCTTAGTTGCTTTACCCTAAAACTGTTCTCTGAACTACACTGTTCAAACCTACGTAACCTATCCTCTCCACCCAATGTTACTTAGTTAACGTAACGTTCCTAAACCTAGCTTTACTATCCTAACATACCTTACCTTACCTTCCCTATCTTACCTAACTTACCTATCCTAACATAACTTACCTTACCTTCCCTATCTTACCTAACTTTACCTATGTTACCTTACCTTACCTACCTTTCCTAACTTTACCTATCTTACCTAACTTACCTACATTACCTAACTTAACTTAACCTGCTTTACCTATCTTTCCTAACTTAACCTGCATAACCTAACTTTACCTATCCTAACCTAACTTACCTTACCTTCCCTATCTTACCTAACTTTACCTATCCTAACATAACTTACCTTACCTTCCCTATCTTACCTAACTTTACCTATGTTACCTTACCTTACCTACCTTTCCTAACTTTACCTATCTTACCTAACTTACCTACATTACCTAACTTAACTTAACCTGCTTTACCTATCTTTCCTAACTTAACCTGCATAACCTAACTTTACCTATCCTAACCTAACTTACCTTACCTTACCTATCTTACCTAACTTATCCTGCTTAACCTATCTTACCTATCTTACCTAACTTTACCTATCTTACCTAACTTAACTTTCATAACCTAACTTTACCTATCCTAACATAACTTACCTTACCTTCCCTATCTTACCTAACTTTACCTATCCTATCCTAACCTAACTTGTCTTACCTAACTTAATCTTACTTTCCCAAACTGATGTATCCTAACTTATCTAGTCCAACCAGACATGCTCTAACTTACATAAGTATTCCTTCTCGTCTTTTGTGTTTCGTCAATCATTGTCTCATATTCATTTACTCATTTCATTAGTTAATTTCTCAAATGGTCACTTATGCATTTCAAGTTCTATTTGTTAGAGATTCGATATTTAAGCATTTCAAAGGATTTTTGTTATATATGGGAACTTACTCATTTCAAGGGATAATGTCTCAAATGGACGTTTTTGCATTTCAAGTGTTATTTGTTTAAGATTGGGTATTTAATCATTTCAAAGGTTTTTCTTATATATGGGAACTTACTCGTTTCTAGGGCCAATTTCTCAAATGGTCATTTTTGCAGATCAAGGGTTATTTGTTAAAGTTCATCAAGTTGCCCATAAGTTGTATTTAGTAGGTTCTATCTTATGTTCTTATTCCCCAACCCCTTAACCTAACCTCTTGTAATCTTAGTGTATTTAGTAGGTTCTATCTTATGTTCTTATTCCCCAACCCTTTAACCTATCCTTTCAGATGTAGTTTGTTGAATATATTATCCTTTTCCTATCCTTTCAGATGTAGTTTGTTGAATATATTATCCTTTTCCTAACCTTTCAGATGTAGTTTTGTTTCTCCTTTTTGTATATTTTTACCCAAACCCACCATCCCACTTAACCTTCTTTCATTCTTTACTTTGTTTTCACATATAAGTTCATTCTTTATCATAGTAATAATAAAATTACAATAGTAAAGAATCAGATCTACTAAGACTTGAAATTGAGAAACAAGAGCTCAAGGGAGTGAGAGCATGAAAGAAGAGCAAGGAGTAAGAGAGAGGGGGCGGAAGAAAATGGGGCCAAAGAAGAGAGAATGAGAGAGAGTGTGGGCATGGGAGCACTAAGACTTGAATTGAGAAAAAGAAAAACTAAGTGAATGAGAATGGGAGCAATAAGACTTGAATTTGAGAAACAAGAGAGCATTTGAGCAAATGAGGGAGAGAGAGAGAGGGGAGGAAGAGAGAGAATAAGGGAGAGAGATAGAAAAGGAGGGTTAGAAGGAGTAGGAGAATCAAAGTAAAGAATGAAAGAAGGTTAAGTGGGATGGTGGGTTTGGGTAAAAATATACAAAAAGGAGAAACAAAACTACATCTGAAAGGTTAGGAAAAGGATAATATATTCAACAAACTACATCTGAAAGGATAGGAAAAGGATAATATATTCAACAAACTACATCTGAAAGGATAGGTTAAAGGGTTGGGGAATAAGAACATAAGATAGAACCTACTAAATACACTAAGATTACAAGAGGTTAGGTTAAGGGGTTGGGGAATAAGAACATAAGATAGAACCTACTAAATACAACTTATGGGCAACTTGATGAACTTTAACAAATAACCCTTGATCTGCAAAAATGACCATTTGAGAAATTGGCCCTAGAAACGAGTAAGTTCCCATATATAAGAAAAACCTTTGAAATGATTAAATACCCAATCTTAAACAAATAACACTTGAAATGCAAAAACGTCCATTTGAGAAATTATCCCTTGAAATGAGTAAGTTCCCATATATAACAAAAATCCTTTGAAATGCTTAAATATCGAATCTCTAACAAATAGAACTTGAAATGCATAAGTGACCATTTGAGAAATTAACTAATGAAATGAGTAAATGAATATGAGACAATGATTGACGAAACACAAAAGACGAGAAGGAATACTTATGTAAGTTAGAGCATGTCTGGTTGGACTAGATAAGTTAGGATACATCAGTTTGGGAAAGTAAGATTAAGTTAGGTAAGACAAGTTAGGTTAGGATAGGATAGGTAAAGTTAGGTAAGATAGGGAAGGTAAGGTAAGTTATGTTAGGATAGGTAAAGTTAGGTTATGAAAGTTAAGTTAGGTAAGATAGGTAAAGTTAGGTAAGATAGGTAAGATAGGTTAAGCAGGATAAGTTAGGTAAGATAGGTAAGGTAAGGTAAGTTAGGTTAGGATAGGTAAAGTTAGGTTATGCAGGTTAAGTTAGGAAAGATAGGTAAAGCAGGTTAAGTTAAGTTAGGTAATGTAGGTAAGTTAGGTAAGATAGGTAAAGTTAGGAAAGGTAGGTAAGGTAAGGTAACATAGGTAAAGTTAGGTAAGATAGGGAAGGTAAGGTAAGTTATGTTAGGATAGGTAAAGTTAGGTAAGATAGGGAAGGTAAGGTAAGTTAGGTTAGGATAGGTAAAGTTAGGTTATGCAGGTTAAGTTAGGAAAGATAGGTAAAGCAGGTTAAGTTAAGTTAGGTAATGTAGGTAAGTTAGGTAAGATAGGTAAAGTTAGGAAAGGTAGGTAAGGTAAGGTAACATAGGTAAAGTTAGGTAAGATAGGGAAGGTAAGGTAAGTTATGTTAGGATAGGTAAGTTAGGTAAGATAGGGAAGGTAAGGTAAGGTATGTTAGGATAGTAAAGCTAGGTTTAGGAACGTTACGTTAACTAAGTAACATTGGGTGGAGAGGATAGGTTACGTAGGTTTGAACAGTGTAGTTCAGAGAACAGTTTTAGGGTAAAGCAACTAAGAAAATATGTTTTAACAGAAATGCAGGTTTGGTAAGAAAAGCTGAACTAGTTACATTTTGGAGAGAAAATTTTATGACTGAAGATGTCTTAAAGAATAACATGATGGAAGAAGGAGAGTTTCTTTGATGAATGAAGGTGTCTTAGAGAACAACTTTGGAGAACGAAGATGAATTAGAGATCGCTTTGATGACTCTGAGAATAACTCTGGTCAACGAATATGGATTGGAAAGTTTCTCTAATGAACGAAGGTGAGTTAAGATTAACTTTTATGATTTAGAGAACATCTTTGGTAGCTCTGAGAAAGACTTTGTTGTCTTAGAGAATAACTTTCAGGACTTAGAGAATGTCTTTGATGAATGGAAGTGAGTTAGAGAATAACATATCATGACTGAGAATAACTTTTGATAACTCTTAGAACAACTTTGATGTCTTAGAGAATAACTTTAGATGTCTCTGAGAATGTCTTTGGATAACTCTGAGATTAACTTTGATGTCTTTGAAACAACTTTGACGTCTCTTGGAATAACTTTTGTGGACATGAGAATATCTTTGGATAACTCTGAGATTAACTTTGATAGCTCTGGGAATAACTTTTATGATTTTGAGAACATCTTTGATGTCTTGGAGAACAACATTGATGTTTAGAGAACAACTTTGATGACCAAGATTAACTTTAGATGTCTCTGAGAATAACTTTATAACATAGAAATTAACTTTAGATGTCTCTGAAAATAACTTTGATGACTTCGAGAATAACATTTGATGACTCTGAGAACGAGTTTGATAGCTCTGAGAATAACTTTAGATGTCTCTGAAAATAACTTTGATGAAAGAAGATGTCTTAGATTAACTTTTGATGACTTTGAAAACAAGTTTGATGAACAAAGATGTTTTGAAAGTTTCTCTGACGAACGAAGGTGACTCTGAGAATAACTTTTATGTCTTAGAGAAGAACATTGATGGTTTAGAGAGAATATCTTTGATGAAAAATGATGTCTTAGATTAACTTTGATGACTCTGTGAATAAGTTTGATGACTTTGAGAACAAGTTTGATAGCTCTGAGAATGACTTTTATGCCTCTGAGAATAACTTTGATGAATAAAGATGTTTTGGAAAGTTTCTCTGAAGAACGAAGGTGACTCTGAGAATAACTTTTGTTAGCTCTTTGAATAACTTTGATGTCTTTGAAACAACTTTGATGAACGAGAGTGAGTCCTTGATGTCTGGAAGAGTGTTTTTGACTATATTTCTTACTTAACGACATATATTTTAGTTAGGAACAACGATGAATATGACTATTTTAGCGAAGTGAAAGGCTACTTTAGTTAAGAACAGTGTTGGAAAGAGGCTACACATGACTATTTCAGATGAGAGAAGTGATATTTCAGTTAAGAAATGACAAGGAAACATGATGAAGTAACTATTTTAGCGATGTGAAAGGTTGCTTTAGTTAGAACAGTGTTGGAAAGAGGTTACACATGACTATTTTAAATGAGCGAAGTGATATTTCAGTTAAGAAATGACAAGGAAACATGATGAAGTAACTATTTTTTTAGTTGACTGATGAATACTTTAGTTAAGGAAAAGATAAAACATGACGAGGGAGACTATTTTTGTGCTCCCCAAAGTATAATGTCAGTTAAGAACAGCTATGAAAGATATCTTTGGTTATTTTTTCTTACTTGAAAAAACATAATTTTAGTTAAGCAAAAAGACAAAACATGATGAACATGGCTTTTTCTGTTGATTGATGGTTAATTTTAGTTATGAAATGACAATGAAACATGAAGAACACTGTTATTTTCTGATGACTGGGGGAATAAGTTTAGTTAAGAAATGATGAAAGTTATTATTTTTAGTTGATTGACGATGGATAAAAGCTAGTTATGAACAGTTTTGGAAAGTTTCCTTTGACAATTTTTCTTGATGAAACATAGCGCCTGTTAAGAAAGTGCTGAAAAAGTTTCCTTTGACAATTTTTAGCTAAGAGAAAGGTTGTTTTAGTTAAGAACAGTGTTGAACGAGGCTATTTCTGACTATTTTTAGTTGACTGGATAATAAGTTTAGTTGAGAAATGAGGAAAGTGACTATGTTTCAGTTGATTGGCGAAAGATTTTTAGTTAAGAAGTTACAAGAAAGGTTTGTCTTTGTAAATTTGGAACTGAATAAAGTGTAGATTTGTTTAAGAACGGGGTTGGTAGAACTATTAAGTTGACTACGAGAATTACTTTGACATAGTTTTGCAAATAAAAACTTGGTGACTAAAATTGTTGAGGGAACTGTAATGCAGTATAATATTATTTGACAAAGAACTAGTTAGTGAATGGAAGAAACAAAGAACATAAAAAATTGAGGTTAAGTAAGGGAATGAACACAGTGAACATACGGTGAACACAGAAAACATGTAAGAAACAGTTGATGAATAGAGTGAACATGCAGGGAATATGAACTTATAGAGAATATGAAAACATGATAAGGAACATAGGGAATACAAAGAATGAACACTGAACATGTGAAGAACAAGCTAAGAACATTGAGAACATGAATATTGACAAAGAACACAAAATATGGAAGTTAGCATGAATATTGAGTATAAAAGTTGTAAAGAGAACATGTGATGAATATGAAAACATAGAAAATATGACTAGAATTTGTAGAGAACATAATGAGACTAAGAGAAAGATTACATAAAAAATGGAGATACTTGTGAAAATATGAACTGAATGGGACTGTGAACATTTTGAAGAACATGGAGTGAACACGGATGAGAATACGAAGAACACAGTGAATATAGAGAAAATATGCAAATACAGTACGATTATTGAAGGTTTGGATAAGTTGGGGATGAGAAGGTAAGGGAGGGAAAGGGTAAGAGTTAAGCTGGAGACGGACTTGATCGAAAATATTTATGTCTGATGATCTAAGGCAGAGGGAATGGAGCTTGGTTAATGCCCCGATTAATTTTACTACGTTAGAAATACGGTGATCTTAAATCTCAGGGTGATTTAGTTGGAAAATAAAGAACTTGTACAAATGAACTAAGCTGGGGCACAAGAGTTGAAACTTGATAACTGAACTGGTTTTTATTTACTATGTCTGAAAATGTAGTTGGGTGATTTGGACTGAGAGTAATGATTTTACAAAAGTGAGCTTGGACAGAGGACAAGAGCTAGAGTTTTATAATTGTTTACTTCATATTTACTATGTCTGAAATACAGAGGGTAAAAATTTCAGGGAAATTGATGGTTTATTTACAAAGATATGAAAGAGAACTAAGGCGGGGACGAGAGCTGGAGCTCAGTAACTGACTTGATCTTATTTACTAACTTTGAAGTATGTCTGCTTTTAATTTTAGGGAAATTGATGGGTTATTTATAAAGATACGAAAGAGAATTAAGGCGGGGACGAGAGCTGGAGCTCGATAACTATTTTGATTTTATTTACGGTGTCTGAAATACAGAGGGTAGAAATTTCAGGGGAATTGATCTGTTACTAACGAAGATACGAGAGAGAGCTAAGGCGGAGGACAAGAGCTGGAGCTTGGTAACTGTTTTGATCTTATTTACGGTGTCTGAAATACAGAGGGTAGAAATTTCAGGGAATTTGGACTGTTACTAATGATTTTGTACAAATGAACTAAGCTGGGGACAAGAGCTAGAGTTTGATAATTGTTTGCATTTACTAAACTATGTCTGAAATACAGAGGGTAGAAATTTCAGGGAAATTTGGACTGTTACTAATGATTTTGTACAAATGAACTAAGCTGGGGACAAGAGCTAGAGTTTGATAATTGTTTGCATTTACTAAACTATGTCTGAAATACAGAGGGTAGAAATTTCAGGGAAATTGGACTGATACTAACGAAGATACGAGAGAGAGCTAAGGCGGAGGACAAGAGCTGGAGCTTGGTAACTAATTACTGTATTGAACTACATTTGAAATATGATTATTTTAAAATTTTAGAGGGATTGGAATGATAGTATTCTTTATACGACAGGGGACTAAGGTGGGGAACGTGAGCTAGAACTTGCTTACTAACATGATTTATTTGTGTAAAACTGACTTGCTTAATGAAAAGGAGCAAACATACTGACTTGCTTAATGAAAAGGAGCAAACATACGATGTTGGAAAATAGTTGAACTGAATGAAAGGAGAGAGAGAGAGAGAGAGAGAGAGAGGAGGGACGGTCCAGATATTATGGATAAGATAAGATAAGATTAAGAGCCGACTGACTGGCTGGGCGCAAAGTAAATAAAGGTGATGCGACAGATTGCGAGGTAAGGGGGAGAGGGAGGGGGGTGTGATGTACGAAACCCTGAAAACAATGACTTACACAGGTGCTTTTCTAAATTTATATGAATAACTAAGGCTTACATAGACGATTTTGTAAGTTGAAAACATGTAAAATATGTCCGTAGAGTTCTCCTGGAAGCCCTAAAGTGCTACACATGTTATTTGAATTTCTCCCATAAGGCCTTAACAAACTTCTAAGTCTCGGAAATTATTTTTCTTATAAGAACTTTAGCAAACTCGTATGACATTATTTTCATTATAAGAATTCCCTAATTCTAAATCTGTGACTCCCCAAATTCGCCTGAAAACCCCCAAGCGCTATACACGATTTTCTAAATTTACCTGAAACCCTTGGGGCGCACAGGGGATATTCTAAATTTACCTGAAACCCTTGGGGCGCACAGGGGATATTCTAAATTTACCTGAAACCCTTGGGGCGCACAGGGGATATTCTAAATTTACCTGAAACCCTTGGGGCGCACAGGCACTTTTTTTCCCAGAAACAAAATATCGTCTTTGAGTCGTACGACTCACAGACGATATCTGGCCGGAAAAAAAAAATATCGTCTGTGAGTCTTACACCCTACTACTGGTGCTTGGCACACCTGTGTTGGGGGTCTGGGAGGGTGGTGCTTGACACACCTGTGTTGGGGTCTGAGAGGGTGGTGCTTGACACACCTGTATTGGGGTCTGGGAGGGTAGTGCTTGACACACCTGTATTGTGCTCTGAGAGGGTGGTGCTTGACACACCTGTGTTGGGGGTCTGAGAGGGTGGTGCTTGACACACCTGTGTTGTGGTCTGAGAGGGTGGTGCTTGACACACCTGTGTTGTGGTCTGAGAGGGTGGTGCTTGACACACCTGTGTTGGGGGTCTGGGAGGGTGGTGCTTGACGCACCTGTGTTGGGGTCTGGGAGGGTGGTGCTTGACACACCTGTGTTGGGGTCTGGGAGGGTGGTGCTTGACACACCTGTGTTGGGGTCTGGGAGGGTGGTGCTTGACACACCTGTGTTGGGGGTCTGGGAGGGTGGTGCTTGACGCACCTGTGTTGGGGTCTGGGAGGGTGGTGCTTGACACACCTGTGTTGGGGTCTGGGAGGGTGGTGCTTGACGCACCTGTGTTGGGGTCTGGGAGGGTGGTGCTTGACACACCTGTGTTGTGGTCTGGGAGGGTGGTGCTTGACACACCTGTGTTGGGGTCTGGGAGGGTGGTGCTTGACACACCTGTGTTGGGGTCTGAGAGGGTGGTGCTTGACACACCTGTGTTGTGGTCTGGGAGGGTGGTGCTTGACACACCTGTGTTGGGGTCTGGGAGGGTGGTGCTTGACACACCTGTGTTGGGGGTCTGGGAGGGTGGTGCTTGACACACCTGTGTTGGGGTCTGAGAGGGTGGTGCTTGACACACCTGTGTTGGGGTCTGGGAGGGTGGTGCTTGACACACCTGTGTTGGGGTCTAGGAGGGTGGTGCTTGACGCACCTGTGTTGGGGTCTGGGAGGGTGGTGCTTGACACACCTGTGTTGGGGTCTGAGAGGGTGGTGCTTGACACACCTGTGTTGGGGTCTGGGAGGGTGGTGCTTGACACACCTGTATTGTGCTCTGAGAGGGTGGTGCTTGACACACCTATGTTGGGGGTCTGAGAGGATGGTGCTTGACACACCTGTGTTGTGCTCTGAGAAGGGTGGTGCTTGACACACCTGTGTTGTGCTCTGAGAAGGGTGGTGCTTGACACACCTGTGTTGGGGTCTGGGAGGGTGGGGCGTTAAAACAAAGATATTTGTTTAAGGTTTGAAGACCAGTGATGGTGTGTGAGCCGTAGACTGTCCAGTGAGTTAGATGGTGTCTCAGGATGGTTCATAAACAAATTATGTTGTATTTTGTTCAGTTGTGAAGAATCTTCTGAAGTATATATATCTGTATTGTACCATAATGCTTTACAGTCCCCGGGGAAGAGGCTCCTGGGCGTTAATCTTATTTACAATGGGTGCACTCACTCCTGGACCCCCCCCCCCAAACACACACAACTCACACCTCCAAACCAAATGCCAGCAAGCGTATGTTAGAAACGGAACTCAACAGTTTTCCTGTCCAACGACTCTGCTTCGTCTATATCCGAGTATGGAGCTTTGTCGTTTAGTGCCCCTCAGTGTAGTACATGGGTGAGTCTGAGTCCTTTGACGCCACTCGTCTTGTGTCGCATAATTACTTGGTTAACTACCTGTGAACTCACCCAGTTTTACGAGACCCGTTACGAGCTAAGAACCGGTGACTCGTACGACTCCGAGCCTCGCGTACAGCGCTCGTTCTCCAGACTAATGATTACGCCTAATTTCCTCCTTTTCCAGTTTTAAAGGTATGGGACTGGCTAATGTCGCTGAAAATGGGTGCAACATTATATTCCCATTAGGCAGGGGTTGTTGCCTGCTCTGGGTCCCTGTGTGTGCTTCCTGGTGTGGGGGAGGGTGCTCCTGGTGTGGGGGAGGGTGCTCCAGGTGTGGGGGAGGGTGCTCCGGGTGTGGGGGAGGGTGCTCCGGGTGTGGGGGAGGGGGCTCCGGGTGTGGGGGAGGGGCTCCTGGTGTGGGGGAGGGGCTCCTGGTGTGGGGGAGGGGGCTCCTGGTGTTTGGGAGGGTGCTCCTGGTGTGGGGGAGGGGGCTCCAGGTGTGGGGGAGGGGGCTCCTGGTGTGGGGGAGGGTGCTCCTAGTGTGGGGGTGGGGCTCCTGGTGTGGGAGAGGGGGCTGTATGTGAGCACTACCACACACCTCTCCAGTTCACTCCTGCAATGGGGGGTCTGCGGAAGGGGGGGGGGAGTTGAGCACCCCCGTCCTTCCCCTGCGACACACGGCTGCCATAGTGAGGGGGTGGAGGGGTGAGGCATTACATTATGGAGCTTCGGGTGATGATGCTGTGGGGGGGGGGGGGTCGTGGAGGGAGGGAGGGGGGGAGAGCAAGGGAGAGAGTATGGGTGTTGACAAGAAGAAGACAACATTGAGTGGATAGGTTAAAAATAACACATTTTGGAGTGAAGGGAGACCATAAAATGAAGAGTGTTGTTGATGTATTATGTATGTTGTGTGTTTAAGGAGAGAGATCCGTGGGCGTTTAGCGTTACAACTAATCATTACACATCTCTTTTCCCCCTTACAACATACACACACACACACAGACAGTGTGTGTGTGGAGAGGAGCTCTACGGGAGGTTGTGGAGAGGAGCTCTACGGGAGGTTGTGGAGAGAAGCTCTACGGGAGGTTGTGGAGAGGAGCTCTACGGGAGGTTGTGGAGAGGAGCTCTACGGGAGGTTGTGGAGAGGAGCTCTACGGGAGGTTGTGGAGAGAAGCTCTAAGTGTAAAGAGCTGGTGAGAGAGCAACCCTGAGCACACAGTTCTGATGGTTCAGGGCGAGAATGTTGGTGCTTCAAGAAATAACGAGACTTTCTACCACAGTTGGACACTCTAAAACATTTTTCTTATATAGCAAATAATAACGCAAGCTTCAGGATACTTTATTTTTAGTTTTAGTTTTGCAAATGCCTTGATAAAATATTTCTGTGACAATGTGAGCCATGTTGGCGACCTTCAATAATAAAATAATTATATTCTCACTCCGCATCCCGCCGGTCATTTGTATTCTGTTGAGCATGATGCTCCTTTGTTTAGACATGTCGTCAGGTGGAGTAAACACAGATATTGTTACCGAGTTTATTATAATCAACTGATTAATACGTCCTTCGATGTTACACATTGGGGAAACTGAACGATGTTTTCTGCGAGTATACTGATACGTCTTGTTGGTCTTAACAAAATGAAAGCAGTGAGTGAAGTAGAACGGAACGTTTTAGAACAACAGTGAGATTCAACAATAGAATACCTTGAAAATAACAAGCTTTTCCACCGAGCAGATTGGAAGTAATACCAGTGAGCAGGGCTGTACGGGCTCTTCCAGTGAGGAGGACTGTACGGGCTCTTCCAGTGAGGAGGACTGTACGGGCTCTTCCAGTGAGGAGGACTGTACGGGCTCTTCCAGTGAGGAGGACTGTACGGGCTCTTCCAGTGAGGAGGACTGTACGGGCTCTTCCAGTGAGCAGGACTGTACGGGCTCTTCCAGTGAGCAGGACTGTACGGGCTCTTCCAGTGAGGAGGACTGTACGGGCTCTTCCAGTGAGGAGGACTGTACGGGCTCTTCCAGTGAGCAGGACTGTACGGGCTCTTCCAGTGAACAGGACTGTACGGGCTCTTCCAGTGAGCAGGACTGTACGGGCTCTTCCAGTGAGCAGGTTGGGGGTAATTCCAGCGAACTGGACTGTATCTTTCTTTCCAAATCTTTCACTCCAGTATGTTGTTCCTGATAGTTCCCTTCCCTTCCAGTATGTTGTTATTATGTTGGGCATGTTAGGAACGTGCCCCTCCAGTACCTTCCTTGTGACACCTCTCTTTACTCTCCTTTTTATAAAGTACATTGTGAGGGCTTTAATTATAGACTCTGAGACAGACAAGCACAGAGACAGACATTCATAAAAACAGTGATAAGGGATATATTTATGGGGGACTTAAGATGGTACCAATTATTTATTTGTTTTATCGTATTTATGTATGCCGTATATATTATCTGTATTCACTCAATTTAAGAAATATTTCCTGCTTTGAATAGTAATATTTCAGACATGAATAGCAAGAGCGTTGTGGTGCTATCCCTGGGTTTGAAGATTCTCGTAATCCACACCATCAATTTTCTGGCTGATGATATGCTTGATTTGTTATGGTCATTATAGGTCAGGTGGTCTGGCGTCATTTTACATGTTTTTTCTTCTACGGTGAGAGCTGAGTGTCCTGTACCCTGTGTTTCGTGTTTAGCTTCTTCATTTTTACAATACCAAAGTATATGGAATTTGTCACTGTTAAAAATCATATTATTTCCTGCCGTAAAGGTAAAGATTTTATTTATATCTTCTCTCAGTTTCTCAGTGTCATCCACAGAGGTAATTTTCATGCTGATTTTTATATCGTCTGCAATGGATGACACGAAAATGTTTCTTGCATTTTGTGTAAATATATGAGAATGAGAAACAGCAGTGATGCAAACACTGAACCTTGGGGTACAGCTTTTCACTGTGATCGGATATGACTATGATTGACTGGTACTCTGCATTTTTTTGACAGCAAATTAAATATACAACTGCCTATTTTACCTGTTATTCGTATGGCTCTCAGAACATTGATTCTCGCCATGGTCACAGTTATCAAATGCCTTTGCAAATTCCGTGTATAGATCATCTGCATTTGTTTTCTTCTAACGTTTCTTTGATTTTGACATAGAAGTTAAGTAATTGCAAAATGTAGGGTCTTCCCGCTCTAAATCCATGTCGACAAGGATTGTAACGTTCATTGCTCCCCATAAAACTGGAAGTTTGGGTCCTAATCACTCTCTCAAAACTTTAACTACGTGAGATGTTAGTGCAACAAGCCTATTACTTTTAGCCAATGCTTTGCTTCCATTTTTGTGGCGTGTATCTGCAGACAATGAGTCACAATAACGTGGCTGAAGATATAATGACTAAACTACACACCAGACGATGAGGAGACGACCGGGTTTCTCTCCGTCCTCCTGGACCATTATCAAGTCATGGGGGAGGAGATATATCTTCTGATTTAAGGACTTCTGGTATATCCAGAGTCTCCAAGTTTTGGTCTCCATATTATGCTGAGCGCTTGTTTGTTACTGCTACTTTGTTTTTCTTTATAAATATGAAACTATAAGTCAGGACCCGGGGCTGAGCGCATCGGCATGCTGCCAATTTCTATTTGAATGTCTGCTGTGCTCGTACTAATGTCAGTTATATTGTCCGAGTTTTGAATATCGTTCCTAAAGAAATTGTTCGGATCGTCACGTCTCATGTTTATTGGGGTCCTAAACATAGCCTCATTCTGGCCTTTTAGGATTTAAATTATTTCTTTGTTATCCTCTGTGTATGAACCTTTATCTGTTAGTAAAAGCACAATATTTGTGGAGGTTTCAATTTTTAATTTTGTGAGCAAGTATTTTGGGTCTTTTCTTATTTCTTGTATGGCTTTCTGTTTCATTTGTATTTCTTCAGTCTAGCGTTATCGCTTCAGCTTCTGTTTTATTTCTTCAATCTCCCTTTTAAATTACATTTTCTTTGTTGCGAAAGTTGTGTAATGTCGTCTACTTTCTCTTTCTAAGTTGGTCCTCTTTTTCATCTTCTACAAATGAACATAATTCAAGCACACTTTCTATGCTTCAGCAGTCAATTATTCCATTCCTTGCATGTGAGTCTTGGTGCTTGATGAGGTTTCCCCGTCCAATGCTTCATACCTCTGTGTTTACTTCTTCCTAATGAAGCCTCATATTGTTGAAATTGAATTGATTAAGCAGCTTTTCTTCCCATTTCTTGATCGTTTGGAAATACTACACATATTAATAATCGACTGAACTTCTATAAGCTTGTAATCTTAGGATGTAATATCTGTGATTGTAATGTCCTGATCATTTCTTCTTTGTCCGTTAAGATCAAATTGAGAATATTTAGTTGCTCGTAGTTGGCTCAGTTGCCTGCTGGTCGGGTGAAAATTTGTCACAAAATCCCAATCGGCCGCTGAATTGCGATTGGTTATTTCCAGGCTGAATTCCTGTTATAGTGTTATCGTTTGATACTCTCAATCTTAAACAGGGTAGACTGAAGTCTCTAAGATAATGTTGGACATGGGGTTGTCTAGACTAGCGGGGCAATTTCTTATCTTGTTTATCTACTCTGCGTATTTCTCAACTGTTATATCTGGCGGTTTGCATATTAGAATAATAACGATGATTATATGTCTACTTTGACTCCAAGTACCTGTAACATCTCAATTGTAGAGTTAAAGTGCTCTGTGAAAACAAATTCCTCTCTAATTCCTTTACAGACCTACTACAACATTTGACCTATTTACATTAATCCATCTATATAAATATTTTTGGGGATCGAGACGTCACTGTCACGTACTCTGACAGTATGGGTTGCTGATAATGATCCAAATATGAAATCCTATTCTATGTGGAGGTTATTTATTAAAAATAATAAAAATCGATATTGACTTTAGACTGGAATTATATAAGAATTTCCATATTGTGTGGGACGTCCCTTCAGCGATGTTTTAAGACTTCTCTTCTACCGTCATCATGATCCGGGGTGTATTGTAGTTCTGGCGATTATTCCTGCAGTTTGCTAGCAGTACAATCTGGAGCATACCTGGAGAGGATTTCGAGAGTTCTTCTACTCCCCGAGCCCGGCCTGGGACCAGGCTTGACTTGAGAGAGCTTGGTCTAACAGGCTGTTGTTTGGAGCAGCCCGCAGGTCCACATATCCACTACATCCCGGTTGGTTCAGCACTTCTTGCAAGAATCTATCAAAATGCTTTTAGAAAAAGTCCACCATTATTCCGGCAATATTTCTTGTGCTTGTGGGAGTGTATTGAACAGCCGTGGACCTCTGATGTTCAGACAGTACTCTATGATTGTGCCTATGGCAACTCTACTCCTCATTGGTTTTATTCTGCATTTCCTTCCGTATGTTTCGTTCCACTATTTTATTATTTTACTGTGAAATTGGGACCTGGCCCTCCAGTATCTTCCATGTATATATTATTTGATATCTTTCTCATCTCCTTTCCAGAGAGTACATTCTGAGAGCTTTGAGACGGTGTCAATAATTTAGGTGTTGTATCGTGTTATGCGTGCCGTATTTGTTCTCTGTATTCCCTCTGGTTCAGCAACCTCTCCTGCTTAAAAAGAGGAACTAACATTGTAAAGTGTGGTATTGGGAAGTGTAGTTTGTGTGTGCTAAATGATGAATTGGAGTACAATCATGTGCATTTCTCCAGTCCGTCTGTCTCTTGTTATGTTTCTGTCTTCATCCAAAAGCTTTCGGAATTGTCATATTGTTCCTCCTCCCGTCTAGAAGACTCCTTCCTCTCACGTGGATGTCTGGGCATTGAAGATCATAACATTTCCTCTCTGTAATTAAGAGTTTTTCATAGCTTAGGGTGGAAATGTCTGCGCTCTGTTTCATAACAACATGGACCCCTTCCCTAGCATATTACAGCATTTTCTCGGATGTGTGAAACTGCCTTTTATTCCTTTAGATCTATATTTGCAATATTCCTTTTTCCATAATATTTGCACATTTTTTAGTTTGTGTTTGAGTGTATTTCCGTTCTTGTATCTGCGACCTTCTCCTCAGAGCCGTCAGTGTTTTCTGGCTTAATTTACGTTCCTTTATTTACGGTTTCTCTGTTCCTTCCGTAGTTCTCGTTGTTGATATTATTTGGCCGTTCGTTATTATTTCGCCTGGTCCTGCGTGTCTCCTCAGCAGGACCAGGCGTGTCTGCCTACAATGTTACATATAAGGCCTACTGTAACTCGGGTTAAGGTTTCTCTCTCTTTACTTCCTTCTTTCTACTCCCTCTACCCGTATTCTTACTTTTATTTCTAAACCAAGGGACTCCAAAACTTTTACCAAAGCCAACTCCACGCCACGTGGTCCTAAGACGATTGACCGACTTAGGATTCTACACCCAGTATGACGTGACCTAAGCTCTGAACAAAACCCTAGAGTCACCTCTGCTGCCACCACCAGACCAGTAATACAAGAGCAATGATCGAGGTCTGGATCGATCACGCTAATTAATCAACCTAGGGGCTTGATCCCCACTATAAACGATGACCTTGAGTGTGGAATAAATTACACGGTAATGATAATTCCGATTCGATGTTAGAATCGGCGCCCAATGCAACTCTGCCTCGTGTGGACCACGTGACCAGGACAAGTATACACATAAAACACATGGAAACAATAAAATGCAAATTAATAACAAATTTAATTTATTAAAAGAAAACTAAAACAAAATCTAAATGTGTTCACTCCCTATCACTTTAACACTCCCTACTTGACCTGAGTGGCAAATGAGAAGACTATCCCTATAATTAACAATAGCAACTATACCTTGGGCGACCACAGCTCTAGGTGTTGGGTGGTCTTGGGGAGAGGTAAGATGTTTGACCTCTCCCAGCTGCTCCCGTATTCACACTGACTTGTCCTCGTCTGGCCTAGCCCAGACTAGAACCTTGTATTGTTCCGCATCGCTTACCCAGTTACTTTAGCACGGTTAAGTTATAACAATTAACCTCTGTTGTACTTAATTGATCCAGACTGGTTGAATTATTTTACTGAATTAAATTACAAACATCTAACGGCAGAGCTGTTCCCGATCACAAAAATGGTTATTAAAACTTTGAGAAATATTAGACATGTCAACCCTGCTGACCTATGACCGCCGGTCACTCCGCCTTAAAAGTTAGATCCGATTCGTGACGTCACTGATGGTGACTTAAACTCAATAATTAGAATACTCTTGATATTGTATCCAGTACTATTATACAATACAATTTTAATGCAAAATGAATAAAGGCTAATTTTCTCTAAATTGCTGAATACTATAGGATGATTCATTATACGCAGTTATGAACAAAGCGTCGGTTATTTCCACCGCGAATTCCCCTGGGGGTCAGGTCACCATGCGGCTCAGCTTCCCATTCTCTTTTGTCGATAAACCACTCTGGATAATTCTTACAACAGCCTAGTCTGTTACACTACAATGTTACATATAATGCCTACAATGCCACATATAATGCCTACAATGTTACATATATAAGGCCTACAATGCCACATATAATGCCTACACTGTTACATATAAGGCCTGCAATGCCACATATAATGCCTACAATGAAACATATAATGCCTTCAGTAATTCTTCAGAATGACGCAAGTCAACTCTCACAGTCCGCTATTGTTCCTTGTTCATCCTAGATAGGCTTTGTTTTTCCCAGGAGGAATTATGGGTCCCGCCTGTGTGTACTCACCTATTTGAGCTTGCGGGGGTTGAGCTCTGGCTCTTTGGTCCTGCCTCTCAACTGTCAATCAACTGGTGTACAGATTCCTGAGCCTATTGGGCTCTATCATATCGACATTTGAAACTGTGTATGGAGTCAGCCTCCACCACATCACTGCCTAATGCATTCCATCTGTTAACTACTCTGACACTGATAAAGTTCTTTCTAATGTCTCTGTGGCTCATGTGGGTACTCAGTCTGCACCTGTGTCCCCTTGTTCACGTACCACCAGTGTTAAATAATCCATCCTTTGAGCTCATACGGTTGCCAAGTTCCCTGTATGGGATTTAATTCATTGCGTTGGGGGACAGGCAGCCAGAGTTACATCCCTAGTCCTGGCCTGGGGCCCGGCCTGGGGCCCGGCCTGGGGCCCGGCCTGGGACCCGGCCTGGGGCCCGGCCTGGGGCCCGGGCTGGGACCCGGCCTGGGGCCCGGCCTGGGGCCCGGCCTGGGACCCGGCCTGGGGCCCGGCCTGGGACCCGGCCTGGGACCCGGCCTGGGGCCCGGCCTGGGACCCGGCCTGGGACCCGGCCTGGGGCCTGGCCTGAGGTCCGGCCTGGGATGTAACTGATGTATAGATAAGTATATGCCAACTGAATCGTGTTAAAGCGAGATAAACTGTTCATTATAATCACATTAATGTTTAGTTCCTCAGAATTTATGGATAATTCTCTCATAAATAATCAAGGCATTTCAGGATATTTACTTAAATATTTTTGGCGATAATAGGCGATGCTTGTAATAATAATAATAATAATAATAATAATGATAATAATAATAATAAGAAGAAGAAGAAGCAGAAGAATATCATGAGGCCAAAACTGGTGTGTTGCTGCTAGCTTGACTACCAACACCAACTCGAGGAGCGCAAACACCGGGTGAATGGAGAAGATGAATGGCCTCACAATAGCAGAGGTAAACAGCACTAGTAAACAAAAGGTCAACAATAAGGAAGAGAGAGGAGTGTGGGGGTAATTCTCCGGAGTGCAGGATCCCTCTGCTGAGCCTTGATAGTGGCACGGCCCGAGGAGATAACCCGATAAACCGAGGACGATCAGCACCTACTACTGCCGGGTGGGTAAATATATAAGGCAGAAAGGCTCGCTTCACTCAACATGGTGAGACCCCACTCCCGACTTGGTGCATTACACCGACTAGAGACGGTAGGCCATCTTCAGCGATGTGTAAGTCGTAAAGAGATACGTCGTCATGATTTACCGCATCAGAATCCGGTTTCGAGGGGGAACCGAACTTCACCAGGGGCCCAGATACTATCGAAAATTGTCAACACCACAAATGGAGCACCACTGGACATCCGCGCCGACGGCGTCGGTGCAGAACTCCTGTACTCAAGCGAGGAAGCTCTGGAACAACTGTCTGCTCTAGAACACCAGGACGCTCCACGAAACGCAGTCCTGATCATCATGCCTACCTGGCGCTACCTGGCTGATAGAACCATCTTCGTCAGCCGCACCAGAGTCTACATCACCTCCGAGGATCCTGACACCATATTGTCACGCATCAAAACCAGGAACCCCGTTCTGAATGCAGTCAAAGTTAGATTCATCACGGAAGACAACCCATAGCATACCCTGAAAGTGACCTTCTCTACAGCTGCAGCAGCGACCCCAAGCTGTGGAATACGGCTTCAGATGCCTGGACATATCAATAACACCAGGCATCGTCAAGAAAGGACGTTACTACCTCATACGCCAATGCTACAAGTACTACAAGTACGACCACGACACAAAGAACTGCCCACAAACCAAGGGAAAGTGCAGCATCTGCACTCAAAACCATCCTTTCAAAGACTGCCAGTCGACCATCAACCAGTGTCTCAAATGTGGGGGAGCACCCACCGCCGTCTCCATAGACCGCCCCATAAGAATTGAAGAAATTAAGAAATCGGCACCCGGCACACCAATCAGCCGGTGAGCTTCAACATCCAGGCAACGACGCTCCCAGTGCTACCCAATGTCTCAGCTACACAAACGTCCGCACCAGGCCAGCGCCCTACCCTTCCCCTCCATTGGAGGCCCAGTACACAGGCGACTGTAGTCCAGACCTCCAGCTCAGCAACCAACCACTCAACGGCCTCGGCCGCCACCATCCTGATCACCCTACTGACTAGCCTGGCGGAGAAGCTGGCAAGGACAGACGTCACCATGTACGTGACCGTACTCAACAGGCTACTAGAAGCAAGTAGTCTACCAACAATGTCGGTCCCAGAGGGCCTTATACCGTCTCCACAAGCTACCTCAACTCAACCAGAACAACATCTGCAGAAACCGGAAGAACAATTGAACCAGCAGCAACAACAACAACGACGACGATGCTGCCAACAGTACTAACCCACCAACGACGAAGGCCTCAACTACAGCACCGACCCAACTAGAAACTGCACCAGTAACTGAACTAGAAGACAACGAAGAGATAGAAATCTCCTACATCGAACCAGAATCCGTAAGCAAATCACACGGACCAGATAGGAGAAACTCCTGTTACTGTATCTTTATCCCACAGTAAGACATTTTCTACAGCAACAACAATACTAGACAAACCCTGGCCTTGGAATGCAACCTGCTCATCGCCACCAGGAACAGAGAAAAATTCCCACACCTCATGTTAGTCTACATTTCCATGGTGGAACGCTACGTAGACCTCACCATCCTGCTGAGAAAAATCGTCGATCCGGGCTTCATGTGTAAGCTGGGTCAAACCGACTCAGGCGGTCAGGCAAAGATTCAACCTCATATCTGCACCACCTCAACTCACTCACTCACTCACTCACTCACACACTCTCACACTCACCCACTCTCACACACTCTCACTCTCTCACTCTCACACTCTCTCACTCTCACACTCTCTCACTCTCACACTCTCACACTCTCACACTCTCACACTCTCACACTCTCACACACACTCACACACTCACACTCTCTCTCTCTCTCTCTCTCTCTCTCTCTCTCTCTCTCTCTCTCTCTCTCTCTCTCTCTCTCTCTCTCTCTCTCTCTCTCTCTCTCTCTCTCTCTCTCTCTCTCTCTCTCCCCTCCCTTCCTTCTCACCACTTGAATCTCCTGTCCTGGAGAGTATGAGTAAAAGGTCTGAGGTGAAGCTCACTACAGTTAGTAAACACTAGTATCAAAACAATTTGTAATACAGGAAATTCCTATATGGGAGGCTGTTTCATCTAACGTAGAAGTTCTCCCATAAACACATATTGACTGGTATGTCGTCTTCATTAATTATGATAACCTTGTCAAACAAGCTGTAATGAAAATCCTTGGAATGCTGGGTGTTATGCTGATGTTGAACAGACCTCCCCTACAAGCCTCCCACTTGTAGGTTGGCAACAAGCTAACCCCAACCAGCTGATTAAGGGGTGTGGAAGTTTTGGGGTGTATAAATACCCCGTGTGTGGGAGATCAAGTTCAGAGTGCCTGGAAAAGCGACGAGAGATGGGCTGGTGATCATCAGGGCCAGGTGGGGTTCTGCCATATACCTGGGCGGTAAACGGGTTTTAGCCACGAAATCATCTCAAGATAACCAAGATATTTACCAGTTGTCAGTGGCCCAGTCTTCTGTTATATCTTTGTTTGTCTGTCTTATTTGCTTGTCGCCTATACACCGATCATATTTCTTTTTAGTTTGCTTATTTTCTTGTTTACCAGTTGGGCTGGTTTGAGGCACAGATGTTCTAAATACTTCTCCATTCTTTGTCACAATTGTTTTTCCTATTTAGTTCTTAAGTCACACTTAACCATTTCGGGTCGCCATTACTGGACCATATTTATTTATATTATATAGTCATCATACAACCAGTCCTCAGCCCGTCATCATACAACCAGCCCTCAGCCCGTCATCATACAACCAGTCCTCAGCCCGTCATCATACAACCAGTCCTCAGCCCGTCATCATACAACCAGCCCTCAGCCCGTCATCATACAACCAGCCCTCAGCCCGTCATCATACAACCAGTCCTCAGCCCGTCATCATACAACCAGTCCTCAGCCCGTCATCATACAACCAGCCCTCAGCCCGTCATCATACAACCAGTCCTCAGCCCGTCATCATACAACCAGTCCTCAGCCCGTCATCATACAACCAGCCCTCAGCCCGTCATCATACAACCAGCCCTCAGCCCGTCATCATACAACCAGCCCTCAGCCCGTCATCATACAACCAGCCCTCAGCCCGTCATCATACAACCAGCCCTCAGCCCGTCGTCATACATCCAGCCCTCAGCCCGTCGTCATACATCCAGCCCTCAGCCCGTCATCATACAACCAACGCAACAGCCAAAGTGATTCCATCCACCCGCCAAACCCCCAGGTGTTTATGAATGAAAAACGGTTTACACACGACTCACAACTGATGACGTTTGAACACTTCCGGAACAAGTTCTTCCCTGACGAATTTTGTTCGAACCACAACGCAATAAATGCTTCACCCACGTACTACAAATACAAATAATCGCCAACAGAACCCAATCACCTAACCTAACCTATGCCTATATATGCACAATATGCTAATATATCATAATATTAATTTATATTTGAGAAAATTCCTCTTTTGAATGAACAGCATGTTAAAATTTATGAATGCGTCTGTGGGGTCGACCGCTGGTTGTAATGGACTTGAGTCGAGGACGGGTTGAACAGGAGAGAGAAACTGTACCTCTCAGTTTGGTCAGGTGCGCCGTGTTGTACAGTTGTGCCTAGTTAGTGCTCCAGGCTACGTGGTAACTCTTAATTTACTGGAGATATAGACGAGTGAACTGATGGAACTGTGGTGGCCGGAGAGCTGTGTTGGACGGACTGTGGGCAGAGGTGAAACAGTTCGGCTGTGTCGCCACATGAAGGTAAGACCCAAGCCTCCCCGTGAAAACAACTAACTGGATTATCACAAAGTATAATTGTCTTGCGAAAACCGCAGAGGCCTTACATACCCATTGTGATAACCTCCATTATTTTTTATTTGCATTGGAGGAGAAGTTCAGTGAAGCTGGAACGACAACGGAGATATGGAACTAATCTCAGAAAAACAGATAATGCAATATTGCTTGTTACTGATCCTCAGGTGTTTTCCAGGGACTTGATATGTGATACATTGTGTTATTGTCATGGAACAAGCCTGTTGTCTGCCTCCTGACTGACATGGGCTCAAGCCAGGAATCGAAAAGGGATCGAAATTATTTCTGGAATTTTTCGTACAGGAACTAGCCATAAATGTCTGTTTACGACTCTTGGTGGCAATTGCCGACTAAACGAATATTGCAAGGCAAATATTGGTTCCCGTGGCGCAGTGGTAAGACACTCGCCCGGCGCTTCGCGAGTGATTTGGCCTGGGTACCGTTAAACGATTTGGCAGGGTCGTATTTCGGAGAAAATTAGCATTAAGGACCTCCGGGAAACGTAATGCGTGTTAGTGGTTTCACAAGACGGTAAGAACTCTTGTATATATAAATATATAAAATATTCGGATTAAATATATGCGTAGGGTTGGGTGCATTCATGTAGGGAACGGTCGGGTAACTTACATTTAAACAGAAGCTGCTATGAGTGAGTTAAAGTGTTGGGGGGAGAGTTAATGGTGGTGTATTTGGGGAGAGAAGGCACAAAGGAGACTTGCTGGTATATTGGAAGATTTTAATATTTGTAACCTTTCAAGGTAGATGGAAAACTATTGGGTAAAATCAACATAATTTTGGGGCGCTATCAAGATGTTATCTGGAGGTGGCAGTGATAGCAACAGGGGGCACAAAAATATATCATTTCCCTTCAACACACGACGTAACGGTCCCTATTCTTACCTTGTTACAACTTGTTACATTTTGTTATAAAGATTTTATAACGTGTTAGAAAGTTGTTTTAACTTCTTGGGGGGGGGGGTGTTACAACTTGTTAGAACGTTGTAGGAACGTCGTAGTCTGGTCGTGTTAAGTAGGATATGCACTTGTCTATTGCATTAATAATAGTGATAACAAATAAGAATAATGAACTGTTCTTATGTGCACATAAACAATGCATGTTATTTCAGTAACACAAATATGGCTGAATGTAGAAAACGGGGATCTTTTAGCTGCATGTCAACTAAAGGTCCAGGAACTGTGTACACGGAGTACAGACTTGGACGTGTTGGTGCACAGAATGTGAGAGAGAAACCTTAAGCTGAAGTGTAAGTCTGGTAACGTTATATTCTCACTTGAATCGTAGCAGAATAAGCTTTCTTACACCATGCATTAGGGACCAACATGAGAAAACATTCCATACAAACAATATGTGAGAGAATAAAGTTTTTAGGGGCCGGGGCCAGCCTGGCGTGCCCCAGCGGTGCCCGGGGGCCAGCCTGGCGTGCCCCAGCGGTGCCCGGGGGCCAGCCTGGCGTGCCCCAGCGGTGCCCGGGGGCCAGCCTGGCGTGCCCTAGTGGTGCCCGGGTGCCAGCCTGGCGTGCCCTAGTGGTGCCCGGGGGCCAGCCTGGCGTGCCCCAGCGGTGCCCGGGGGCCAGCCTGGCGTGCCCCAGCGGTGCCCGGGGGCCAGCCTGGCGTGCCCCAGCGGTGCCCGGGGGCCAGCCTGGCGTGCCCCAGCGGTGCCCGGGGGCCAGCCTGGCGTGCCCCAGCGGTGCCCGGGGCCAGCCTGGCGTGCCCCAGCGGTGCCCGGGGGCCAGCCTGGCGTGCCCCAGCGGTGCCCGGGGGCAGCCTGGCGTGCCCCAGCGGTGCCCAACTCACATGGGCTCATTCCGCCAAACACACACCGAAACTACGACGTTGGTACAACGTTCGAACAAGTTTTAACACTTCCTTACCAGTTATAACAACCAATATAACAAGTTGTAACAACGTTCTAATACGTCATAAACACGTTAAGCTTAGATGTAACAACTTTATTACAAGTTGTAACAAGCGGAAAAGAGAGTGTTTCGGTTTGTGTTTCCAGGGATCTTATACATTAAAATTAGAACTCGTTTATGATTGAAAACCAGAAACGCACTATATAATATAAATAAATATGGTCCAGTAATGGCGACCCGAAATAGTTAAGTGTGACTTAAGAACTAAATAGGAAAAACAATTGTGACAAAGAATGGAGAAGTATTTAGAACATCTGTGCCTCAAACCAGCCCAACTGGTAAACAAGAAAATAAGCAAACTAAAAAGAAATATGATCGGTGTATAGGCGACAAGCAAATAAGACAGACAAACAAAGATATAACAGAAGACTGGCCCACTGACAACTGGTAAATATCTTGGTTATCTTGAGGTTATCTTGAGATGATTTCGTGGCTAAAACCCGTTTACCGCCCAGGTAAATGTCAGGTATTTGTTGTGTTCGCTGACAGCTTCTACATATTTTACCTCCAACTGAACAAATCTCTTTAAGGGTGAACAGGACGAATTTACTCATTTAGTTATTACCAAAAAAATCAATTATTAAACAAATACCCACATGTCTAACAAGTTACCAGGACCAGACGAGGCATCTCCCTGGGTCCTTAAAATATGTAAATATGAGCTTTGTCAGCCACTGTCATGCATATTCACCTGATCATTAGTGGAGCACAGTACCACCTACAGCGTCCACTGTGGTGCTGCACCACACCTTAATGGGGATACATCGCTTGCGTCTAACTATAGACCAATTATCATTGTGGGCAAATATCGTGAGTTAGTTGCAAAAGAACTTAGTTTATATCTTGAAACTCATTATGTAGAGTAGCAGCTGTGTAACCCTCCCTGGCTTTGTAACACAGACTGTGTGGGCTGGTCAACACTGTGTAACACTTACATTCTATTACATTAGATATTTTATAGTTACCAATTCGTTTAGCCTACTTTCTATCGCTCTGTCTTATAGGAGAAGGATATAATATCAAATATTTTAACATTAATAGGAAACGATGCATACTTTTTGGACAAGAATTCATTCATAATAGACCCGGCTGAGAGAGGGAATTATCAAGGGAAAGCGCCAAGCCATTATGGCTATATAGGCACTTGGAAGGGGTCAGGATAAGGATCTGGGATGGGACGGGGGAAAGGAATGGTGTCCAACCACTTGGACGGTAGGGGATTGAACGCCGATCTGCATGACGCGAGACTTCGCTCTACTGTCCAACCCAAGTTGGCTTATTATTGTTGCCAACCTTATTTCCAAGTTGAAAATAAAGTTGTTGATATATGGAGGAAATTAACGGGAAGACGATATAGGCGCCGGCTTCCAGCGCCGCCCCCAAGCCCCCGGCCTCCAGCGCCGCCCCCAAGCCCCCGGCCTCCAGCGCCGCCCCCAAGCCCCCGGCCTCCAGCGCCGCCCCCAAGCCCCCGGCCTCCAGCGCCGCCCCCAAGCCCCCGGCCTCCAGCGCCGCCCCCAAGCCCCCGGCCTCCAGCGCCGCCCCCAAGCCCCCGGCCTCCAACGCCGCCCCAAGCCCCCGGCCTCCAGCGCCGCCCCCAAGCCCCCGGCCTCCAGCGCTGCCCCCAAGCCCCCGGCCTCCAGCGCCGCCCCCAAGCCCCCGGCCTCCAGCGCCGCCCCCAAGCCCCCGGCCTCCAGCGCCGCCCCCAAGCCCCCGGCCTCCAGCGCCGCCCCCAAGCCCCCGGCCTCCAGTGCCGCCCCCAAGCCCCCGGCCTCCAGCGCCGCCCCCAAGCCCCCGGCCTCCAGCGCCGCCCCCAAGCCCCCGGCCTCCAGCGCCGCCCCCAAGCCCCCGGCCTCCAGCGCCGCCCCCAAGCCCCCGGCCTCCAGCGCCGCCCCCAAGCCCCCGGCCTCCAGCGCCGCCCCCAAGCCCCCGGCCTCCAGCGCCGCCCCCAAGCCCCCGGCCTCCAGCGCCGCCCCCAAGCCCCCGGCCTCCAGCGCCGCCCCCAAGCCCCCGGCCTCCAGCGCCGCCCCCAAGCCCCCGGCCTCCAGCGCCGCCCCCAAGCCCCCGGCCTCCAGCGCCGCCCCCAAGCCCCCGGCCTCCAGCGCCGCCCCCAAGCCCCCGGCCTCCAGCGCCGCCCCCAAGCCCCCGGCCTCCAGCGCCGCCCCCAAGCCCCCGGCCTCCAGCGCCGCCCCCAAGCCCCCGGCCTCCAGCGCCGCCCCCAAGCCCCCGGCCTCCAGCGCCGCCCCCAAGCCCCCGGCCTCCAGCGCCGCCCCCAAGCCCCCGGCCTCCAGCGCCGCCCCCAAGCCCCCGGCCTCCAGCGCCGCCCCCAAGCCCCCGGCCTCCAGCGCCGCCCCCAAGCCCCCGGCCTCCAGCGCCGCCCCCAAGCCCCCGGCCTCCAGCGCCGCCCCCAAGCCCCCGGCCTCCAGCGCCGCCCCCAAGCCCCCGGCCTCCAGCGCCGCCCCCAAGCCCCCGGCCTCCAGCGCCGCCCCCAAGCCCCCGGCCTCCAGCGCCGCCCCCAAGCCCCCGGCCTCCAGCGCCGCCCCCAAGCCCCCGGCCTCCAGCGCCGCCCCCAAGCCCCCGGCCTCCAGCGCCGCCCCCAAGCCCCCGGCCTCCAGCGCCGCCCCCAAGCCCCCGGCCTCCAGCGCCGCCCCCAAGCCCCCGGCCTCCAGCGCCGCCCCCAAGCCCCCGGCCTCCAGCGCCGCCCCCAAGCCCCCGGCCTCCAGCGCCGCCCCCAAGCCCCCGGCCTCCAGCGCCGCCCCCAAGCCCCCGGCCTCCAGCGCCGCCCCCAAGCCCCCGGCCTCCAGCGCCGCCCCCAAGCCCCCGGCCTCCAGCGCCGCCCCCAAGCCCCCGGCCTCCAGCGCCGCCCCCGGCCTCCAGCGCCGCCCCCGGCCTCCAGCGCCGCCCCCAAGCCCCCGGCCTCCAGCGCCGCCCCCAAGCCCCCGGCCTCCAGCGCCGCCCCCAAGCCCCCGGCCTCCAGCGCCGCCCCCAAGACCCCGGCCTCCAGCGCCGCCCCCAAGACCCCGGCCTCCAGCGCCGCCCCCAAGCCCCCGGCCTCCAGCGCCGCCCCCAAGCCCCCGGCCTCCAGCGCCGCCCCCAAGACCCCGGCCTCCAGCGCCGCCCCCAAGACCCCGGCCTCCAGCGCCGCCCCCAAGATCCCGGCCTCCGGGAGTACGCCGGGCGTGGAGTAAATGGCCGCACGCAGCCTCATAGTTCATGTTCCCCTTTGTCTCCAAGTGTCTCATCCTCCTCCACCTTCCCCCCCCCCCCCACCTTCATGTGAGGGCCCGGGAGGACGGCCGTGCAGCTCGAAGATCGACGACGGGGTCCAACGTTCCCATCGGAACCCAACCTCCAAAAGTCCTCGCTTAGGTCTTCGCCTGGGCCTGCCTTTGTAAAGTCATGGTATAGGAAATACAGATGTGTGTGTCTTTGTGTAGTACTAGAGCAGGGGTCTCCAAACTTTTCAATGTAAGGGACACATTATATATTTCCCATATTTATGCGGGCCGGAGGAATAAAAAATGAAAAAAAACAAAAAACAAATCAGTGCCAGTAATTTAATTTCCTCAAATATTAAAGTATAAACATGGAAAAATTAAAACATATCTTTTTGGAAAAAATCAGGGTAAACTAAATAGATTCCTGCCTTTAGTTTTATGCAACCAAATTAGTGTTACGAATGATACTGTCGTTTTGACTTCAAAATTTCATTAAAATCAGGTTCCAGATTAGATGAGCCAATTGTAAGAATTGATTTCAAGTGATCATCAGACAAATTTGCAACCCGTTCTCGCAAATTCGTAAAGTCAATATTGACTTATTAACTACGTGCATAGGTGATATGCTAAACATAGATACCCTTAAAAAGATTCATAGAAAACACCGACCTTACCTAACCTTGTTAGTATCTTAAGATAAGCATCTTATTGCTTCGTAATTACAATTATTACTTAACCTATACCTATTATAGGTTAGGTAATAATTGTAATTACAAAGCAATAAGATGCTTATCTTAACATACTAAGTAGGTTAGGTAAGGTCGGTGTTTTCTATGAATCTTTTTTTAAGGGTATCTATTATGTTAAGTATGTCACCTATGCGCATATTTAATAAGTCAATATTGACTTATTAAATTTGCGAGAACGGGTTGCAAATTTGCTCGATAGTTAGATTTCACATACTTCATTTTGGAAAAAGTTTGTTCACACAAGTATGTTGAACCAAAAATGGACACAAAACTACAAGCAAACTTTATCAAATTTGGAAACTGATCTGGCTGCAGGCATTTATAAAACTCAATCAGATTTTCTTCTCTATACTTATCTTTCAGTCTGTCATCTGCCTGGAGATCAATAATTTCCATTTGAAATTGAGTTGGAAGATTTTCAGCATTGCAGTCAAATTGATTATGAAAGAGCCTGATTTCATTTGCTTTGGCATCAAGGTCAGCAAATCGCTTCTGAAACTGTTTTTTCAAATCTGAAATTATTTCATTTGCAAATGAAAAAGGAAATTCAACTCTACTTTCTGCATGAAATTTTTCACATGGAAAATGAGCAAAATTCTTAACCTTCACCTGGCCTTCAAGTAGCGCAAGTTTTGCTCTGAATGCCTTGACATGAACAAAGTAGTCACTGATCAAATTTGTTTTGCCTTGCAATTTCAGATTCAAGTTATTCATATGACCTGTCATATCTGCAAAAAATGCCAATTTCCAAATCCATTCACATTCTGATAATAATGACTGAGGTTTATTTTTCTCTGTGAGAAATAAATCAATTTCTAATCTGAGCTCAAAGAAATGCAGCAAAACCTTTCCACAACTAAGCCATCTAACTGCTGTATAATAAGGCAAGTTAACAAACTCCGCATCAATTTCTTTCAAGAAATCACGGAACTGGCGATGGTTGAGTGCATGAGATCTAATGAAATTAACCACAGAAACAACAGGTTTCATGACACAAGACATATCAACATATTTTAGGCACAATGCTTGTTGATGGATAAGGCAATGCAGAAAAATGGGTTTTGAGAATCCTCCAACCTCACAAGCTGTTGTAATTTGCCCAACCAAACCCTTCTTTGTCCCAGACATATTCTTTCCTCCATCAATTGTCTCACACTGCACTTGTTTCCATTCCAGGTTATATTCTGTCATAGTTTTACTTACTTCATTGAAAATGTCCTCTCCAGTTGTTGTGGTGTGCATGCTGTGAACTGATGCTAATTCTTGGCTCACATTAAATTCACTATCAACACCACGAATGAATACTAAGAGCTGAGAAGTATCACACACATCAGTTGATTCATCCAACGCAAGAGAATACCAACAAAATCTTTTTGTTTTTTCCTTTATTTGCCGAATTATGTCGCCTCCTAAATCTTCAATTCTACGAGCAACAGTATTTGACCCAAGACTTATCATTTTGAAGAGGTTTACTTTTTCTGGACATACCTCTCCTGCTGCTTCCACTATACACTCTTTTATGATACTACCATCAGTGAAAGGTTTTCCTTTTTTTAGCCAACACATAGGCAACTTTGTAACTGGCTCAAGTTGAATTTTCATTTTCAGATTTTTTTCTTACTGAAAACAGCTTGTTGAGAATGCAGACTGTGCTGAAATGATTCAAACTTTTTAGTGCGTTCTGCTCCTGTGATGTGAGAATAACTTGAGCCATGTTTAGATTCATAGTGCCGACGAATATTGTATTCCTTCAGAACAGCAACACTGTCTCTACATATTATGCATAAAGCTTTATCATTTGCTATCACAAAAAAGTACTTTATCTTCCATTCGTCATTGAACCGACGGCACTCACTGTCCACTTTTCTTTATCTTTTCCATATCTGAAAACATAAGGGTAAAATAAATGAAATAAATTCTACAGGAAAAAAACAGGTTGTATGTGGTGTTAAAAAGCATAGCATATTATTATAAAGTGGTAAATATTATGGCAACAGCTTTCGTTGATAAACTTAATGGTTACCATTTTAACTATTTTAAACATGCAATATTTTTGGCTACAATAGTATTATTGCTATTTTGTATAACTAAGATAAAGGCATTGTCAAAGTACAGAGAAAAGAATATTGTACAGTGTTTGTGCTCCCTGAAACGGAAGCAGCGAAGCCCCACTCGCCCTCCATCCCCACAATATACAGTTATACACAACTGATTGGTTGTAATGCACAACACATACCTACCAGTATTAGTATCTGTGCGTCACACTATCGAGAGAGAGGAAAACTGACTCGGGTTGAGCGCCACCAGTCAGCAGCCCCAGCTTTGAATAATTCTACGATGCCATTCGTACGATAATTATTTTTTCAAGGCCACCACACAGGGATTTGTTTGGAGGGCCGGATGAAATTATGTGGCGGGCCGGATGTGGCCCGCGGGCCATAGTTTGGAGACCCCTGTACTAGAGCACGAAAACTCTCAGCCGCCCTGGCGCCCGGAGAGGTTCACACTGGACCTCTCTCAAGGTACACCTTCACAATCCCACAGTTTAGCGTTTTTTTATGTAATTTTCATTTGTCATGAAATGTGTAATTTTGGTTGCAACTACACGGCATTAAAGCTGCATTTTGCCTCAGTAACCTGAAGCTTGAGCGAGCCGTATTCCCGAGTTTGTGTCATTAGCGTAAGATCCAACTGCCGCCTTATGTGGGCCAAGATGGCCCGGATAGTGACACAGAAGTCTCAGCGTGGACACTCCCGGTGAACACACTTAACTCCTGATCAACACTTGCCGGAATCTAAGGTAAAATTCTCGCCATTTCCTTACAGATAACAAGTAGATCTTATGTATTCTCAAAGTGAACTTTTCGTCGAATCAGATCAACTTATGGTAGCCATCGAGCAGGAAGTAAACTGTGGGCGGCCTGGAGGTAGACTCGGGGCCGGGGCCTAGTGGAGGTAGACTCGGGGCCGGGGCCTAGTGGAGGTAGACTCGGGGCCGGGGCCTAGTGGAGGTAGACTCGGGGCTGGGGCCGGGAGGTAGACTCGGGGCTGGGGCCGGGAGGTAGATTCGGGCCCGGGGCCGGGAGGTAGACTCGGGGCCGGGGCCTGGCCGGAGGTAGACTCGGGGCCGGGGCCTGGAGGTAAACTAAGGAGGCAACATAATGGGGAAGGAGGAGGAGGAGGAACGAGGCTGGGAGCTTCATTAGGAATCTTGTTCACAATAGATCCTGGACCTTTTGTTGGCAAGTCTGCAGGGAGAGGAAGGGAGGCGGGGAGAGAGAGGAGAGAGATTTGGTGAAAGGGATGGGAGGTAAGGGGAATTCTAGCATCGGAGGGAGGGAGGGAGAGATAAGAAAGGATAGGGAACAGAGAGGGGAAGGAAGCGTGCCAATATTGGCCGAGATAATAAGTACTGTTAAAGAGTTCTTCATAATTTCTGTAGTTGAAGTTGAGGGGAAAAACTGATCATGACTTTCTTTTATGATTTCCAGAGTGTTGACAATTGTTATTATATGGGACTGCGGTGGTGATTGTTCCCACCAGCTTGTTATAGGACCACTTTAACAGGCAGACCACCTGGTTGGTGCGTGACGCCACGGGTGTGCCCCCGTGACGCCACGGGTGTGCCCCCGTGACGCCACGGTGGCACACCCGTGGCGTCACGGGGGCATCTCACCAGCATCCTTCATCTCTACATTTTAACACACATTGGTATCCCTTACCTGTTGTCAGTCTCGAGAGTACTGTACACCCAAGCCCAGCCAGGGTTGTCTGGTGATAACTTGATCAGTCGGGCTGTTGATTTGAGCGGCACGCAAGTCTATGCTGAGAATTGCATTCCCGTGACGAACCAACATCTGTTTAACACCTGCCTTCCGTGGACGCACCTGTGTCCCACTGGCTCACTTTAATGTCCCTGGCTGTATATCTACCCCCCCCCACCCCTCTACACACCCCTTACACTACCACCCCCAACACATGCCGCCCCCCTTACACTAGCGCACACAACCATACACATACATACAAAAAAAAGATTGATAATTGAGAGTAGGGACCAAAGAGCCGAAGCTCAGTCGCTGCAAGCTAAAGTAGATGAGTACACTACCAGACCCCCACCACCCACATACAGTTTAGCGAAATTCCATTTTTTTTTTTTTTTTTTTTTTTTTTTTTTTTTTTTTTTTTTTTTTTTTTTTTTTTTTTTTTTTTTTTTTTTGCAATTGTGCACTAGTGCCAATATGCAAGAAGGGTGACAGACAGGAGGCACTGAACTACAGGTCAGTGTCCTTTACTTGCATACCATGTAAGGTGACGGAGAAGATCGTGCGAAAGTAACTAGAGCATCTGGGGAGAGAACTTTGTAACACACCGCCAACATGGGTTCAGAGAGGGCAAATCTTGCTTCACTGATTTAACAGAATTCAATGACCAAGCGACAAAACTTAGGCAAGAATGAATTAAAAGGGTGGGCAGACCCCATATTTTGGATTTCCAAAACGCCTTTGACACAGTACCCCATAAGAGACCGGTGCATATATTGGTGATACTGGCAAGAATAACATGGAAGGTACTCCAGTGCATAAGGGAGTACCTAAGCAACAGAAGACAACAAGTCACTGTGAGGGGTGAGGTCTCAGATTGGCGAGACTTTACAAGTGGAGTCCCGCAGGGGTCAGTCCTTGGACCTATACTGTTTCTGATGTATGTAAATGATCTCCCAGTGGGTATAGAATCGTTTCTCTCAATGTTTGCTGATGATGCAAAAATTATGAGGAGGATTGAAACAGAGGATGATAGTAGGAGGCTACAAGATGACCTAGACAGACTGTGTGAATGGTCCAACAAATGGCTGTTGAAGTTCAACCCAAGTAAATGCAAAGTAATGAAACTAGGCAGTGGAAACAGGAGGCCAGACACAGGATACAGAATAGGAGATGAAGTACTTAATGAAACGGACAGAGAAAGATCTAGGAGTTGATATCACACCAAACCTGTCTCCTGAAGCCCACATAAAAAGAATAACGCCTGCGGCATATGCGAGGCTGGCTAACATCAGAACAGCCTTCATTAACCTGTGTAAGGAATCATTCAGAATCTTGTACACCACATATGTAAGACCAAACCTTGAGTATGTGGCCCCAGCATGGAGCCTGCACGTTTTCAAGCATAATACGAAGCTGGAAAACTTTCAGATGTATGCTAGGATCTAGGCTAGAAACAGAACTAAGAGGCATGAGTTACGAGGAAAGGCTGAGGGAACTGCACCTCACGTCGCTGGAAGACAGAAGAGCTCAGGGAGACATGATCACCATATATAAAATTCTCAGGGAAATTGACAAGGTAGACAAGGATGGTTTATTTAACACGGATGGTACACGCAGAAGGGAACACAGGTGGAAACTGAGTACCCAAAGTAGCCTCAGAGACATAACCAAGAACTTTTTCAGTGTCAGAGAAGTTAGTAAATGGAATGCACCAGGAAGTGAAGTGGTGGAGGCAGATTCCGACTTTACAATCTCAGCACTATCTAGCTCCTATCTTGTAACTCTATCATCATTACCTAGCCTCCAAATCTTATAATTGTCAGCATAAAACTGCATCTGTCAATCTTTTGATCATTTCAAAACCCCATCCACAAGAATAGAGGCAGAATTTGAACGGTGATAAGATCAGTGCATCATCCTAGTGCACCCAAGAACGTGGCCCGGATGGAGAGGGCGGGACTGGCGGCCAGGTTAGAACTTGCAGACGGATCAGGAATGAGCCAGCATGAGTTAGCCCACGAGAGAAGAGTGGCTGAGGAGTGTCTCACGCTAACAAAGTAGATGGCTCAGTGTGCAAGACTGCAAAGAGCTAGTTGTTAGCTCTATTGAACCAGCTAGATCCAGTGGCTGAAAACCACGGAAACACCAGCCTGGTTGACGTGGGGCTGACCTAGCCCCCACACCAGCCTGGTGGACGTGGGGCTGACCTAGCCCCCACACCAGCCTGGTGGACGTGGGGCTGACCTAGCCCCCACACCAGCCTGGTGGACGTGGGGCTGACCTAGCCCCCCACACCAGCCTGGTGGACGTGGGGCTGACCTAGCCCCCCACACCAGCCTGGTGGACGTGGGGCTGACCTAGCCCCCACACCAGCCTGGTGGACGTGGGGCTGACCTAGCGACTAGCCCCCACACCAGCCTGGTGGACGTGAGGCTGACCTAGCGACTAGCCCCCCACACCAGCCTGGTGGACGTGGGACTGACCTAGCAACTGGCCCCCACACCAGAGGACCGCCAGGCTGGCAAACAGGGCTGCATGAAGCACTTGATAAGATCCGCAATATCATCCTTTGAAGCCATACTGATGCACACTTCATCATCCTAGTAAACGACAAGTATGAATTTCCCTTCGGCATCACGGATGATGAGCATGATTGACAGGGAACAAAATACACATCCCTGGTTTCTCCCCGAAGCCTGAAGATTCATTTCCAGGCGCTGCCGAGTGTTCGAAACTCTGGTCGATTCAGGAAATAATGACATACGGCAGAGGCTGTGAAGGAACAGATGAAAACAAAAGTTGGTGAAGTGTGGACTGGTATCATGTACTGTGAGGGGGAAGACATCCACCTCCTGACCACTGGTGTGGACTGGTATCATGTACTGTGAGGGGGAAGACATCCACCTCCTGACCACTGGTGTGGACTGGTATCATGTACTGTGAGGGGGAAGACATCCACCTCCTGACCACTGGTGTGGACTGGTATCATGTACTGTGAGGGGGAAGACATCCACCTCCTGACCACTGGTGTGGACTGGTATCATGTACTGTGAGGGGGAAGACGTCCACCTCCTGACCACTGGTGTGGACTGGTATCATGTACTGTGAGGGGGAAGACGTCCACCTCCTGACCATTGGTGTGGACTGGTATCATGTACTGTGAGGGGGAAGACGTCCACCTCCTGACCACTGGTGTGGCCAGCGACAATGACTTCAAACATTCACAGGCAGATCAAAATGCTGTTGTCTGCCTGTGCCAAGCTGAGGGCTGGCAAGTACCCTGAAGTAGTTGTTGTCTGCCTGTGCCAAGCTGAGGGCTGGCAAGTACCCTGAAGTAGTTGTTGTCTGCCTGTGCCAAGCTGAGGGCTGGCAAGTACCCTGAAGTAGTTGTTGTCTGCCTGTGCCAAGCTGAGGGCTGGCAAGTACCCTGAAGTAGTTGTTGTCTGCCTGTGCCAAGCTGAGGGCTGGCAAGTACCCTGAAGTAGTTGTTGTCTGCCTGTGCCAAGCTGAGGGCTGGCAAGTACCCTGAAGTAGTTGTTGTCTGCCTGTGCCAAGCTGAGGGCTGGCAAGTACCCTGAAGTAGTTGTTGTCTGCCTGTGCCAAGCTGAGGGCTGGCAAGTACCCTGAAGTAGTTGTACTTGACAGCAAGGATGTGCATGTGCAAGTAGCTTTTGTCTTGCAACAACTCCAAGGTGATCGGCTGAGTAAACACAAGCATGCCTAAATATGTTGCAATGTACTTCTCTCAGAAAAGGTTGCAACTATCATAATACTTCTCCGCGTCATTACTGACAGTGACCACACATAAGGGTTCTATGGCCACGGGGAGAAACCCAGCGTTGCAGGTGATTACTGATCTTGAGGCGAGAGGGCTGGTTGATCAGAGAGGGCGGAATTGACCTGAGAGTTGACCTGAGGGTGAGAGTTGATCAGAGCGTGGAGCTGCAGCACGCACTCACAGGCCAGCACTCCTCCTCTCCAAGGTCTGTGTTGAGAGTGCAGACGTGGCGACGTGCGGTCACGTCAAAGCTTCCAGGTAGCACAAACGTTAAGACAAATATTATGACTCTCCTCCCTACTGATGACTCGCTGGATCTCCGTGTGCAGAGGCTGAACAACACGGCGTACTACCAGCTCCACCACATACCGTTAGAGCAGCCATCCCCCCATTGGTCGTGGATGGATAATTATGAATGGAAAGTGTGTGCTAGTGTGCCACACCCCCCGAGCCGGGCCCCAGCACCTGTCACCTCCTGACTGTTCACATGGGAGTAGTGATGACGCTCATGGTGAGAGGAGTGACAGTGGTGACACTCATGGTGAGAGGAGTGACAGTGGTGACGCTCATGGTGAGAGGAGTGACAGTGGTGACGCTCATGGTGAGAGGAGTGACAGTGGTGACGCTCATGGTGAGAGGAGTGACAGTGGTGACGCTCATGGTGAGAGGAGTGACAGTGGTGACGCTCATGGTGAGAGGAGTGACAGTGGTGACGCTCATGGTGAGAGGAGTGACAGTGGTGACGCTCATGGTGAGAGGAGTGACAGTGGTGACGCTCATGGTGAGAGGAGTGACACTCATGGTGAGAGGAGTGACGCTCATGGTGAGAGGAGTGACAGTGGTGACGCTCATGGTGAGAGGAGTGACAGTGGTGACGCTCATGGTGAGAGGAGTGACACTCATGGTGAGAGGAGTGACGCTCATAGTGAGAGGAGTGACAGTGGTGACGCTCATGGTGAGAGGAGTGACAGTGGTGACGCTCATGGTGAGAGGAGTGACAGTGGTGACGCTCATGGTGAGAGGAGTGACACTCATGGCGAGAGGAGTGACGCTCATAGTGAGAGGAGTGACAGTGGTGACACTCATGGTGAGAGGAGTGACACTCATGGCGAGAGGAGTGACGCTCATAGTGAGAGGAGTGACACTGGTGACGCTCATAGTGAGAGGAGTGACAATGGTGACGCTCATAGTGAGAGGAGTGACAGTGGTGACGCTCATGGTGAGAGGAGTGACAGTGGTGACGCTCATAGTGAGAGGAGTGACAATGGTGACGCTCATAGTGAGAGGAGTGACAGTGAAGAGTCGGATTAGGATGCAGATTAGTGGTTAGTGATATAGCTTAACTATGTAAAGTTGTCTATTTATTTTAAACTTTGTACTTACCTTAAAATTAAGTTCAATGATTCATTGTCAGTCTTTTCTAGTACTGTTGTGACCGTTCAGAGCTAATGTTTGTCTCATCAACCACAATATTGAACTTTTTATCCTATGAGAGTAATAAAGACTTTATCAAGACTTGATAGTGACAGTCCTGATATACCGTAACGTCATCGTTTCTGCCTTTCGTGATCTGTGGTTCGGATATCATATCGTTTATGTGTATAATTCCCCTCTGAACTAAACTTTCATCTGAGTCAATATAAAGGCATTGTTCCAAGCAATCAGCGGCCATCATGACTTTAAAGTTCCAAAATTATCTGGAATTTTCCTATCATATATGATTTCCTAGACCAAAAAAAATATAAATTGTTCTATGTAACACACCTTTCCACTTGGAAGGGGTCAGGATATGGATTTGGGATGGGACGGGTGGGAAGGAATGGTGCCCAACCACTTGGACGGTCATTGAACGCCGACCTGAATGAAGCGAGACCATTGCTCTACCGTCCAGTCCAAGTGGCTAGGCGGTAGGGTGGGGAAAGCGGTGAAGGGTAAGGTGGAGAAGGGTGGGGGGACGTGAAGGGTGGGGGGGGAGGTGGAGAAGGGTGGGGGGGGGAGGTGGATAAGAGTGGGGGAAGAAAGATGGTGAAGGAGAAAAGTGCTGTAGATGGTGAAGAGAGTGGTGCTCTGGCAGTGAAGATAAGAGACAATGAAGACAGCATTACATGAACACTGAGGATTATCATGTATGTAATGTACATAGTGATGAAGAGAGTGTATAGTGAAGACGGAGCCTCACCTGAGCGACGTCGGGTAGGAGACTCCAGTAGTAAATACAGACAATGTCTGGGTAGTGAAGGTAGTGACCTCCACAACCCAGGCCAACATAGATTTAGAGCGGGAAGATTATGCCTCTCACAGCTACTTAACTTGAGGTTACCTTGATATATTTTCGGGGCGTAGCGTCCCCGCGGCCCAGTCGTCGACCAAGCCTCCTCCTACTTGACCAGACTTTGAACGGACTTTGCAAAGACATTCGATAAATGTGACCATGGAGTGATAGCACACAAAATGAGGTCAATGAGAATAACTGGTAAAGTAGGACGATGGATACTCAATTTTCTTCCGAACAGACTGCAAAGAGTAACAGTCAACCATATAAAATAGAGTCCAAGCGCAGTTAAAAGCTCTGTGCTTCAGGGTACAGTCCTTGTACCACTACTTTTCCTTATTTTATATATCAGACAGACAAAAATACAAGTCACAGCTTCATATTATCCTTTGCTAATGACACACAAATTAGCATGAAAATTACTACTGCTGAAGTCACTGAAAAACTACATGTAGATATTAATAGTTTTCGACTTGCGGCAGAAAATAACATGATGTTTAAGTGACAAATTCCAGGTACTCAGATACGGTAAAAATGAGGACCTTAAACATAATACAGGATACAAAACACAATCAAATGTACCCATAGTAGGAAAGCAGCATGTAAAGGATTTTGGAATAGTGATGTCTGACGACCTAACGTTAGAGAGCATAACAAAGCAAATATTGCGTCAGCCAGAAAAGTGATAGGATGGATTACGAGAACGTTCAAATCCAGGGATCCCATCACAATGATTGTACTCTTCAAATAACTTGTGCTGTTCCATCTTGAGTACTGCTTAGTACTCGCTTCACCTTTCAGAGCAGGAGAGATTGCTGAAATAGAGGAAGTACAGAGAACATATACGGCATACATAGACGCGATAAAACACGTAAATTATTGGGATCGTCTCAAAGCTCTTCAAATGTACTCACTAGAAAGGAGACAAGAGAGATATCAAATAATATACACGTGGAAAATACTGGAGGGCCAAGTACCAAATCTACACAGTAAAATATCAACATACTGGAGTGAACGATATGGAAGAATATGTTGAATATAGCCAGTGAAGAGCCGGGGTGCCATAGGAAAACTGGATAGTTTTCTGCAAGAAGTGCCGGACCAACCGGGCTGTGGTAGATATGTGGGCCTGCGGGCCGCTCCAAGCAATAGCCTGGTGGACCAAGCTCTCACAAGTCAAGCCTGGCCTAGGGCCTGGGCTTGGGGAGTAGAACTCCCAGAATCCCATCAAGCAGGTATCAAGCAGACACCACACCAAGGGCCACGAACACTCCACCTCCGACACTTCCCTCATTCAGTAAACTAAACAACATATAGCGAAAATGAAAGAAAACCCCGTATTGAGAACTATGCCTCTTCAACACAAGCGGAGCTAACTGCCATTGTTAAGACGTTAAGATTCCCTGAACGAAGCACTATCGGTGCAGTGATCTGCACTGATTCTAAAGCAGCGCTTCAAAGCCTTACTAAAAATCGGGCAGAAAATCTTACGATAGTCGCTGAGATCAAGAGAGAGGTGAGAGTACTAACCAATCAAGAAAGAATCGTCCAATTTTTGTGAATCCTCTCCCATGTTGGAATATGTGGAAATGAACGAGCAGATGTGCTGGCTGCTAAAGATGCTGAAGGAGACCACATTGAGTACTTCATACCCAAGATTCCAATTCAAATTAGAGGTATTGTCAGGCAACGTCAACGTGACAAGGTTACTGAGGAAAGGAGGATAGAAGAACAAATTAGTGAATCTGTACACTGGTACAACATGATTACAACTGGCAATCCTAATCATTATGGACGAAGAGAAGATGGCCGCGGGAGAGAATCAGTAATAGCAAGAATTCGTCTTGGATACAAATATCCATGGAGATTCGGAATGGAAACAACAGTTGAGCAGACGAGTTGCAGAATCTGCGGTGAGAGTGACGGACATTGCCTTGACCACTACCTGAGAGAGTGTGGACATCTGAAAGTCATTAGAAATATGTGTAGAATAATAAACCCCCCATTGTTTGAGTTAAGGAAAACACTACTTGTCAAATATTGATAATGTTCTTAAAAGATTTCTCATTTTGCACCCGCAAGATTTTAAGGGATTACGAATGTTAATTTTCTTGTTTGATAAGCTGTTCACTTGAGACAGTTAAGCAAGTCCCAGCTGTGTCTGGGTACAAGTGACAGGATGAACAACCCAGCGGGTTTTCATCCTATTGGGGAGTGTTGTGCATGCTGCTATGGCGGTGTGTCCACTTACAGGATGAGTGGCGCTGCCCAATACTGTCACTATGGCGGTGTGTCCACTCACAGAATGAGTGGCGCTGCGCAATACTGTCACTATGGCGGTATGTCCATTCATGGGATGAGTGGCGCTGCCCAATACTATCACTATGGCGGTGTGTCCACTCACAGAATGAGTGGCGCTGCCCAATACTGTCACTATGGCGGTGTCCACTCACAGAATGAGTGGCGCTGCCCAATACTGTCACTATGGCGGTATGTCCACTCACAGAATGAGTGGCGCTGCGCAATACTGTCACTATGGCGGTATGTCCACTCATGGGATGAGTGACGCTGCCCAATACTATCATTATGGCGGTATGTCCACTCATGGGATGAGTGGCGCTGCCCAATACTGTCATTATGGCGGTGTCCACTCACAGAATGAGTGGCGCTGCCCAATACTGTCACTATGGCGGTATGTCCACTCATGGGATGAGTGGCGCTGCCCAATACTGTCATTATGGCGGTATGTCCACTCATGGGATGAGTGGCGCTGCCCAATACTGTCATTATGGCGGCGTGTCCACTCACAGAATGAGTGGCGCTGCCCAATACTGTCACTATGGCGGTATGTCCACTCATGGGATGAGTGGCGCTGCCCAATACTGTCATTATGGCGTGTGTCCACTCACAGGATAAGTAGCGCTGCCTAATAAACTCGCCCCTCGGGGCAAAATTTAACACAGTCCAGATCCCGTTCCTTGTGAGGTTGACAGCCACCACGTCTTCCTCCTCCTCCTTCCCCCAATCATCACCACCACAGCCACGCCCACCTCTTCCGTCCTCGTTGGTCGCCTTTGCTTCCCGGCTTGATCATGGACTTCTGCTGGCGGCGGACTGGCGGTCACAGCCTGTACCCTGGATTGAAAGGCTCTCCTTTCATGTTTGCCACTCTCGAAATTCGTTGTTCATTTGTTTTCCTGAGCATCGTCTCTTGTGGTGGGCAGGCCGTGCTGAAGACGTCTACATGATGTGGGTTAATATCCGGATGCTTGGTCCGCCGCCCACCAGTGTCCGCGTGTCTCAACGCCCACCACGTGACTATGCGCCGCTAAACCCTTCACGTGTTTACCTGCTACAAGGCTTCCTGCGTAGTCAGTCACGCCCGCCACACACCCAACGCTGGCACGGAGCGTAGAGCACGCCCACGCCCGGACGCCACGGAGGCTGATCAAGTAGCTGGTCGTGTCACTGCCTCAGTGTGTGCGCGCACATGTAGGCCATGAGAGCCGTGCTGCGTGACGGTCCGGGGCTCACATTAATGATGCTCCAGCCTCCACGCTCACTGTGCCTCCACTCTCACCGTGCCTCCACTCTCATTGTGCCTCCACGAACACCCGCATGTTGACTTGTAAACAAAATCAGAGTGACTCGTAACAGAGAGGTGATATCACGTTATGGGTCCTCGGTTAGGTTAAAGCAGTTTAATACATCAGTTTAGTGACGGTGTGAGCACTCGAGGGCAGGCTACACTGTGCCTTCCCTGCTCCCCCCTCCCTCCTACACTTGGCATTTCCACATTTCCATACCATCCAACCATTTGATATCTGTAGGGTTGTTGAGGGTCATGCTGACCGTACCTGGCCCTCTGCTGACCGTACCTGGCCCTCTGCTGACCGTACCTGGCCCTCTGCTGACCGTACCTGGCCCTCTGCTGACCGTACCTGGCCCTCTGCTGACCGTACCTGGCCGTCTGCTGACCGTACCTGGCCCTCTGCTGACCGTACCTGGCCCTCTGCTGACCGTACCTGGCCCTCTGCTGACCGTACCTGGCCCTCTGCTGACCGTACCTGGCCCTCTGCTGACCGTACCTGGCCCTCTGCTGACCGTACCTGGCCTTCTACTGACCGTACCTGGCCCTCTGCTGACCCAACCCGCTCTCGCACAAGAGAGTACATATGACTTATTGCTTATAGTCACTATTTGGCTGATTAATAAGTACATAAGTGGTATATGCCAAGTTATATTATGCTTTTAAGGTACAACCTCTTCCTATAGATTTGCTAAACAGCAGTTTTTATATTAGGAATTTCTTTTTCAGTTTTATTAAACAATAGAGATTTTATACAATATTTGACAATACCCTGAGTTACTTTACAATTTATTTAAATATGTTGGTTTTATTATTTTTATAAAACTGTAATATCAATATAGGTATAGGTTAAGTACTACTTGTAATAAGAAGCAATAAGATGCTTATCTTAAACTAAGAAGGTTAGGTTAGGTCAGGTCGGTGTTTTCTATTCAGCTTCTCAAGGTAGACTCAAATATTCACAATAAATTAGTAGTCACATATGCACTTATTAATAAGCCAAATATTGTCTATAAGCAAGTGCGAGAACGAGTTGGCTGACCGTACCTGGCCGTCTGCTGACCGTACCTGGTGTGGGAAAAACCTGCTGGGATTGATATAAGAGGAGACTACCAGGGACTTGTACTGAACTAAATTAAAAATTTACTGTCTGCAAATTAATTCAACTAAAATCTCTAGCTAGGGTTGTAAATCCTAGATCCTCTTTTCCTAATGACAAACTGTGGGCTGTAAGGGACAGGTGGGGTGAATGACTATGTTGATAGAAGTTCCAATCCACCTGTAGACAGGGATCTCACATCAGCTTGTATTTTATACAAGGATAAGATTTGATAAATTCAGTTATCTGACTGAACACTGGCTCTGTTTAAATCAGAGATTTAAACATACATAGTCTAACCTAGTACCATAACTTAACAGCCAATATGTACTTATACTATAAACAACAAATTAAATTGTAAAAGTATAATAAATGACCTTAAATGTAGTCTAAATACTGTCAAGTACTAGAAATTATATTCAATTAAATGAACTTATATGATAACTTAAAAATTAACTAAGCAAACAATTGATAACTTAATTTATATATTCAAATATATATGCAGACATATTCAATTTATATGATACAGTTAGCTTGAGTGAATCTCTTCCCACGCTATGGACACTTGTGAGGTTTTTACTTATTGAGGCTGAATTCTTTTCTGACAGAATGGACACTCATGAGGTTCAGTGCTTGGATAAGATTCACAGCTACACTACAATTTTAATAAACTTACTGAAATGTGAGGCTTAGCCTCGCTTTTTAACCAACAGACAGATTTATAGGATATTAAAGTTACACAAGCATACAATTGGCCAATCATACACTAAATAACCTTCAATATACTTCTCTGCCAGTCGGGGTGCCTGTCTGACAAGTTTGCCAGACTGATTAACTCTCTTGTCGAGTTTAGGCACGATATTTTGCTACAGCGTTGCTGTATGATGATCTGGTAGCGTTGCTACGTGATTATCCTGCAGTTGCAGAAGAATGATTCGAGATAAAAGTTTATGAATGAAGGTGGAGGAAACCGTGTCACTGATCTCCACTATACACTCTATTTTATGTGAATGTTCACGGATTTTCCTTGTAGATATTGTCCAGGTACTCCCCCAGTTCTAGAGAGTATTCACTGGCGATAAAAATGTTAGATAAGGTGTCCTTGAGCTGGTAATGTTCGCTAAGGATCAGTCACTTGTTCACTCATTTGTAAACAAACGCGGAGTGCCGCGAGGCATCGTCGTGGGCGCTTCTCGCCCCCCGAGAGCCTTCCCCCTCTCCCTTGAGAGGTAGCTTGCAATGAATATTGATTGATTATTTTTACAGTCTAGACTTGTGATTAAGATAAGATGTGATTATAATATAATTAGATATAAGATTTAAAGATTATAAGTAGTATTTGAAAGTACCACTGAATCTTATTAAGGATTCGATTTTTAATCCTACCGGATGTTGAATCAATGTTCCAATAGTTTTTTAATTAAGAAGTCCTTCTAGAAGCTTCTGGATCCTTGAAAGATCATGTACAAAGTCACGTAGGCATCAAAAGGGCCCCTGTTGCGTACGTGTTCATGGTGCCATTGTCATCCAGGATCAAGCTATATAATGAATCTTTAATAATTCAAATATGATTTTTATACGATTTAGATATGATTTTGATATGATTTAGATATGATATAGAAATTATACATTTCTTAGATGATTATTAGATATGGTGGGTAAAAATTTCCCACATCTTCCAGAGGGAGAGAACTGGCACAGAGTCCAATACTTAGGACAATAGTAACCATATGTATTTATTTACTCTCCATTGGATTGATAATACAAGTGCAAATTTTGCTTGCACTTTTGTGCTGCTGTCCGTTGTGGACGATTGTGTCTGTTAGGAGTCTGTGGGTCTTGTGGAGTTAGAGTGTCTTGAGGTCTCTCAGGATCTAACTGCAGCTGGCTCACTGATTCCATGTGGATGAGTTTGTCCAATGTCTTCAGGGAAGTTGTTCCTTTAGACAGGATTTTGACTATTCTCAAAATCCCCTGACTATCTGGATGGACTGAGACAACTTTACCTAATGGCCAGTCAGCCCTAGGGCCATCACTGTCTACCAAGACAATATCGCCAGATTGGAGATTAGATATATTATGTGGGACATTGGCCCCATAGTGATGTTCTCGTAGAGATGTAAGATATTCTTTTGTCCAAACATCATTCCATTTTTGGATTATGCTAGACAGATGTTTATACCCCTGAACCAACTCGCTCTGACCCACATATGAGGGATCTCTGATCTCATCATCCACTAGAGATGGTACTGGAGTCAGAAGTCTTCCATACATTAGGTGGGCAGGACTTAATGGCTCATGTTGAGTAGGATCCTCAGACAAGTAAGTCAACGGCCGGTTATTCACCCTTGATTCTTTTCCGTGATTACTGTCTGGAGTTCTTGAAGATTGATTTTCTGACGGTGTAGAGATTTTCTCAAGGATCTTTTTACAGTTCCTATTAACCGTTCATAAAATCCTCCGTGCCATGGGGCTCTCGGAGGGATAAATTTCCATCTGCAATGACGCTGTTCCAGTGTGGAAGTAACTGCAGGATGGGAACAGATTTCCCGTAGACATGCTTCTCCAGCTACCAAGTTTGCTCCGTTATCTGAAATCATCAGCTTAGGGCATGATCGGCGTGCTGCGAATCTGCGGAAAGCTTGAATAAATGATTGAGCAGTCATATCGGGTGTTACCTCTAGATGTACTGCCCTGGTGGTAGCACAGGTGAACAGACAGATGTATGCCTTGATAGGTTGCTTATCTGCAGTCCCTGTTAGATATATTGCTCCTGTATAATCTACTCCTGACGTTTCGAAAGGTTGTAGATGGACCACTCGTTCCTTTGGCAGGGGTGGTGGCTCTGGATAAGAGCAAGTTCTTGCATCGTACCTTCGGCATATCATGCAATTCTTCAAGATTGATTTGACTGACTGTCTTCCCTGAGGAATCCAGTACTGCTGTCTGATTTGTGTGAGTGTGTCTAACACTCCTCCATGTTTGATGATTTGTTGATGTGTATGCAACACAATCAACCTTGTGATCCAATGATTTTTTGGTAAAAGCCATGGATGCACGGTATCTAGATTGATATCTGCGTGTTTAAGTCTCCCTCCACAACGCAGAATGTTGTGATTTTCTTGGTCTATCCACAGACCGAGATTGTGTTTTAACTTATGCGGAAGATTTTCATAGTTATTCCCATAAGTTTCTCTCTGGGCTTGTCTTACCCAATAGATAAGTGCATCAGGAAAAGTGTATTTTATACCTTTTTTCCTGAGATAATGAAACACGTTCTGTGTTACATTGATTAATTTGATGAGCGAGGAGTAACGAGTACAATCCAAGACTAATATTTGAGCTTGCTGCCTGGTGGTAGTTATGGTTTGTGTCGTAATGACGTGTGGCTTTTGTTCAGGCCAACTACCATTCACTAACCATCGAGGCCCATGAAACCAAATATCTGCCTTTGCAAACTGTTTAAATGTCATACCTCTTGATAAGAGATCAGCTGGATTATCCTTTGTTGGTACATGCAACAATTGAAAGCCTGCGGAAATTTCTTTAATTTCCGAGACGCGATTTTTTACATATGGAGTTGGACAGTTGTCGTTTCGTACCCATTGTAAGACAGCTTCATTGTCAGACCATATAATGACATCTTTGATGTTCATGGTAGACAAGACTTGTTTGATATGTACTGCTAAGCGTGTGCCAGTTAACAGTGCTGTTAGTTCCATCTGAGGCAAAGTTCTCTTTTTTAATGGAGCGACTCTGGCCTTAGAGGTGATAAGATATGATTGATTAGAAGTCACTAAGTAAGCACAAGCTCCAAAAGCTTTGGCTGACGAGTCTGCGAATACATGTAGTGATACTTCTTCATTTTCCTCGACTATGTGTCTCGGAAAGATTATCTTTTCAACTAAAGTTTGTTCTTGAGCCACTTCCATCCAAGCTTTTTGTAACTGGATTGGTAGTGGATCATCCCAACCAACCTTAGCCTTCCATGCTTCTTGCACCAATAAACGCCACTTGATAGTCAAAGGATTTAGTAGACCCAGTGGGTCGAATACTTTGCTAACTTGTGAAAGCAAATCCCTTTTTGTAGTGATGTTGTAATTTACTGGCACAGATTTGATCGATATTGTGTCCGAGATTAAATCCCAATCCATACCTAACACCTTTTGTGATTCTGGTACGTGATATTCAGGGTAATCTCTTGCTATTTGATTATTCAATGTTGCATTATTAGAGGCCCAAGATTGTAGTGGCATGTTGGCACCTTGTAGCTCCTTGTTGGCCTCTTGATATAATTGTAACAGTTCAGTAGTACTGTTAACTGTCCCTTGAAAATTATCTACATATAGATTTTGACTGATTTCAGTCTTACAGGGACTTGATGATTTCTTCAGATGAGTATCTAGAGTTGCTTGCAACAGAAATGGACTGCTTGTCGCGCCGAAAAGAACTGAAGAGAATCTGAAAGTCACTACAGGACTATTGACATCTTCTGGGTTCTCTACCCATAGAAACTTAGTGAAGTCTCTATCTTCTTCTTGTAAGCCAACTCTTAGAAAGGCCTTACTTATATCTGCTGAATACGCATATTTGTTAAGTCTAAACTTCAACAGTATGTCATACAATTTCTGAGTTAGACTTGGACCTGTTTGCAAACAATCATTTAGACTGGTTCCTTGGGGTCCAGATTTAGAGCTACAATTAAAAACTATCCGTAAAGGAGTTGTTTTTGATTCTCTCATTACAGCCATGTGTGGTAAAAAATGGCCTATTTGCGTATTGTCATGTTTCACGACTTCGATGAATTTATTCTTTAATTGTTGAGCAATAATCTCATGATAGAGTTTTAAATGCTCAGGCCTTTTTCTTAGCTTTGCTAATTGAGATTTAAATTGACTATAAGCCATGTGATAATTGGTAGGTAAGGTTTTATGGTTGATTTTCCATGGTAGCCTTACCCAGTACTGTCCATCATAGTACTGTACAGTTTCCAAGTACTGATTGTATGCACAGACATCATCAGGACTTGGTTGTTCAGGAATTATTCCTATGGCATCAAGTTCCCACAATTGATGTACAGATTTCAATCCATCATCAATCATGTGGGGGATTTTAAGTGGTGACTGTTCTTTGCCTAGTCATGCCACTATTACAGTTTCTGTATGATGTGATTTTTCAGGAGTTGAAGGTTCAAGATCTAGTATAGGTCCTGTCATCAATATGCCTCCTGCTGATTTGAGTATATTCATACCCATAGATTCTTCTGATCCCAGAATGAATCGATGATAGTAGTCAGCTCCAATCAGGATTCCGATATCCCCTATGTAGTCAGAATCAAGTAGAGGATCTGCTAATTGGATTCCTTTTTCTTTTAGGAATTTAATTGTGGCTGTCAGACCAGTCACTTCCATTTCAGTAGGAATTTTATCAACTACTATGGCTTCTACTGTCCTTTGGGATGTACCTAGACAGACATTGAGTTTTACTACTGGAAAGGTTCTACGACCAGAATTAGTAAAAAACCCTGATATGGAGGTAGATACTTGCTTTGAAGATTTAAGTTGTAAATCTTCTGCCATCTTTTTACTGATAAAGGTTTTCTGTGACCCTTGATCAAAAAAGCCTCTAGTTGGAATACAAATTCCTTGATTGCATAGTTCTAGCTGTGCAGTAGGCAATATGGCTGCTGTAACAATTTCTGTATCCAAGTCGTTGACATTGCTCATTACTGTACAGAATTGTACGGCTGTTGTGGTATTATCATCTTTGGGCTTTGCCTGAGATGCAGGTTGATTATTGGAAGTTTGTGATCTGGATTGAGTGTTAATATCACCACAGAGTGCTGTGTGATGTACACTTTTATGACAATATTGGCAGTTCTGCAATTGAGTGATACACTGACTAATATCGTGCTTCCGTAGACAACGGATGCACCTGTTCAGAGATTTCAGTCGATCGATTCGACTGGCACGGCCTACATAAACTGTGCATTGATAAATGGTATGTGCTTCTTGACAGAATAAACATTTTGGGCCACTTGTAGCTCCTTTTGTCTTATCTGTCTTAGGAGCTTGATTTCCTACAGTTCTGTTAACTGTGGGGGATATAGCATAAGAGCCAACATTATTCTGTTTCCACTTTGCAGAAGAGGAGTTTTGTTGCCTTGATTTTTGACTGCCATTCTGGACATTTTTGCTTTTGTCCGTGGATTCACCTTTGGGGATTTTTTCTTGAGATCTAAGTTTTCCTCGGCTTCGTAATCTTTGTACGTAAGCTCGAAGTCCATCAAAGATTTGGCTTTGTGATAAGATGTTATTACAAGTATGTAAAACTTGTAGGTAAGTAATTACATGCAAGTAGGTGATACAAGCATGTAACACTTGTACTCCTCCAAGGATTTCCTTAAAGGATGAATTGTATCTGTAATAATGTGTATCTACATTATTCATGATGTGATGAAGCATTTTGCTTTTTCTTTTTTTTCCTCGGCTTTGCCTTTTCTATTAAGTAAGTCTCTTTGAGATGCTTGATTAACTTCAGATTTTCTGAGGCTGCTTTCACTCCAGTGAAAGCATGAGATTAAGTGATCAAGACTTTATTCTTGGATTAAGATAGTTATCTTAGATGGATGATAATATTTGTATTGACATTGTCAATGTGTTGTTAGCCTTTCAGATTGTGATGTGAGATTAAGATTGGTCTTAATCCCCAATTGTAGACTATTGTAGCCAAGTGATGATGACATTTGTCTATCACCTGATTTAAATAGTCTGTAGGCTGTAGATTCAAGTGATTTTTTAGACACTTTTTGTCCTTTTCTTTTCTGTTTCAGTTGCTGGTGGAATACTGTTAGTCATTTTGACCTTTTCCGAGTTTCGGAGATTCCGAGATTTTTCTCTTTTTTCTGATAAATATGTATGATGTTAATGTATTTTGATAAATGAGCTTTCCTGTCTACTTAGGTAATGATTCCAAAGATCGTCCTTCATTTCCTCCCTGGAATCTGGTTGTAGCAGGTGTTCAATTATCAAAAGTACTGTAATAATTTGATTTGTGACCCGAATGCACGAATGCACCAAGTTGGTAAATCTTGTAATAATTTTTTAAAAATAGTAAATGGCACTATTTTTGCAAAGTTATTACAAAATCTGTTACCATAATAATTGTTAGATAAAATACAGTAGAATGTCTACTGGTTTTACCTGGAATAGGGTTTGATACAGTTGATTATAGTTAGATTGTAATGATATGCTCTTACAGTGATGATAACACTTTTTTAAAGAATATTATGTAATGAGCAGCTCTGAAAATCAGTAGATTAGAGATAATGCTAGATAATACACTTAAATATATATGTAATGTTACCACAATGAGGTAGATAATGGTATTTTATGATTAAGATGCAGTTGTGTCTGTGACACTGATATAATTAAGTACTGTGGTTTCTTAACACAAAACAGTATCAGTTTGTTATGAATGCTTACTAGTTAATGGATATGGTGGCTTAAGCCACTGCAAACTATTTGTTTACTTAGATATATAGCTATGATAAATATTGGCTGATAGCTAGGTTAGGCTAGAATATGTAAGAATTATTCCAATGCAAAATCAAGAAGTTTCTTATGTATTTGGCACTGAAATATTCGATAAACGAATGATCATAAATATCTAGGTATAAAGGACCATTATTATCCGGTTCGAAGGACCATTAATGTGGGAAAAACCTGCTGGGATTGATATAAGAGGAGACTACCAGGGACTTGTACTGAACTAAATTAAAAATTTACTGTCTGCAAATTAATTCAACTAAAATCTCTAGCTAGGGTTGTAAATCCTAGATCCTCTTTTCCTAATGACAAACTGTGGGCTGTAAGGGACAGGTGGGGTGAATGACTATGTTGATAGAAGTTCCAATCCACCTGTAGACAGGGATCTCACATCAGCTTGTATTTTATACAAGGATAAGATTTGATAAATTCAGTTATCTGACTGAACACTGGCTCTGTTTAAATCAGAGATTTAAACATACATAGTCTAACCTAGTACCATAACTTAACAGCCAATATGTACTTATACTATAAACAACAAATTAAATTGTAAAAGTATAATAAATGACCTTAAATGTAGTCTAAATACTGTCAAGTACTAGAAATTATATTCAATTAAATGAACTTATATGATAACTTAAAAATTAACTAAGCAAACAATTGATAACTTAATTTATATATTCAAATATATATGCAGACATATTCAATTTATATGATACAGTTAGCTTGAGTGAATCTCTTCCCACGCTATGGACACTTGTGAGGTTTTTACTTATTGAGGCTGAATTCTTTTCTGACAGAATGGACACTCATGAGGTTCAGTGCTTGGATAAGATTCACAGCTACACTACAATTTTAATAAACTTACTGAAATGTGAGGCTTAGCCTCGCTTTTTAACCAACAGACAGATTTATAGGATATTAAAGTTACACAAGCATACAATTGGCCAATCATACACTAAATAACCTTCAATATACTTCTCTGCCAGTCGGGGTGCCTGTCTGACAAGTTTGCCAGACTGATTAACTCTCTTGTCGAGTTTAGGCACGATATTTTGCTACAGCGTTGCTGTATGATGATCTGGTAGCGTTGCTACGTGATTATCCTGCAGTTGCAGAAGAATGATTCGAGATAAAAGTTTATGAATGAAGGTGGAGGAAACCGTGTCACTGATCTCCACTATACACTCTATTTTATGTGAATGTTCACGGATTTTCCTTGTAGATATTGTCCAGGTACTCCCCCAGTTCTAGAGAGTATTCACTGGCGATAAAAATGTTAGATAAGGTGTCCTTGAGCTGGTAATGTTCGCTAAGGATCAGTCACTTGTTCACTCATTTGTAAACAAACGCGGAGTGCCGCGAGGCATCGTCGTGGGCGCTTCTCGCCCCCCGAGAGCCTTCCCCCTCTCCCTTGAGAGGTAGCTTGCAATGAATATTGATTGATTATTTTTACAGTCTAGACTTGTGATTAAGATAAGATGTGATTATAATATAATTAGATATAAGATTTAAAGATTATAAGTAGTATTTGAAAGTACCACTGAATCTTATTAAGGATTCGATTTTTAATCCTACCGGATGTTGAATCAATGTTCCAATAGTTTTTTAATTAAGAAGTCCTTCTAGAAGCTTCTGGATCCTTGAAAGATCATGTACAAAGTCACGTAGGCATCAAAAGGGCCCCTGTTGCGTACGTGTTCATGGTGCCATTGTCATCCAGGATCAAGATATATAATGAATCTTTAATAATTCAAATATGATTTTTATACGATTTAGATATGATTTTGATATGATTTAGATATGATATAGAAATTATACATTTCTTAGATGATTATTAGATATGGTGGGTAAAAATTTCCCACACCTGGCCCTCTGCTGACCGTACCTGGCCCTCTGCTGACCGTACCTGGCCCTCTGCTGACCGTACCTGGCCCTCTGCTGA